>NW_020217313.1:0-625 GCF_003070985.1 Temnothorax curvispinosus | reverse complement strand
TTGCTGTACGTCGCTTTGTTTTACCGCCAGGAAAGGAAAAGTGACGCGAAGACAAATTTTTAAATTGAAAAATGACGGGGCGAACTCGATACCCCGCCGGGGCAAACTCAACACTTTGTTTGATCGACACAATTTGATCTGGAACTTATTTTTTTATTGTTTAAAAATAAAAATGCATTGTTTATCAAATGAAAAGACATTGTGTATTAGAAACAAAAAGTCGGAATAAAGTAAACAATTATTTAAAATAATGAGAAAAAAAAAGATTAAACTTTTAATTATCTTTTTCTGAATTGTCTGAAAAACAATTTATACACGTAAACTCGCGATCAGATGTGCGCACACATTCGTCATGAGCCATACGGTTGCATAAGATGCATTGTTTGTTATTAGAAGCTAATGAAATGTTTTCCAAACACACGCAACAGATGTTCCTTAAATCGTCATCGGAATCGGACGAAACAGTGACCTTTTTTACGATAATGTCACTTTAGGTTAGTGTCGTCTTTGCCCCGGTGGCATCGTGTCGACTTAGCCCCAAACGTCGTTTTTTACTTTTGTTACTCCAAAAATATATAAATTTGGAAAATATGCAAAAATTATTATCGGATTCGTATAAAGCATC
>NW_020217312.1:0-7306 GCF_003070985.1 Temnothorax curvispinosus | reverse complement strand
ATCGGCATGATTCTCTCGCAAACGTAGAGAAATCGTAAAAACGTCTACGGCTTAAGCTTAAAAAAAAAACGCCTGACTGTCTGAAGATACCCCTTATTCGACATATAGTCTTCTCTTCTAAATCTGCTTCTGGTTGATCGGTGTACTTCTTGGAGAGATTTTAACGATCAATGCAAAAAGCCGCAGTGCCATGAAGATTACTTTCAACCGCTTAAAATAACCATTCACTCGATTGCTATAATCGCCATATTTTTCGACGCCTAATCAAAATATAATCGATCAACGACATGACAACGAGCGACTAATCTGGAAAGAACTGATTGTAATCGATCATAATTTAATGACTTTTCTTGAATGCCTGTTTGGCAAGATCTCTCGATCATCGCCTCTCGCTGGATCTAACTACTTTTCGTGAAACGAAACTGGAGCTACATTATCATCCTTTACGCTGCTACGTCATCATCATCGCATTTTAAGATATATTGCCTGCCTACGAAGACGCTCTTTTTTCTCTGACTATTAAAAGCTACTTACTCCATGGTAGAAGTCGGAACATGAATTTGGAAACTTGATCTTTCTCTCTGAGCGAGTTCTGGGACGCGAACGGACCGAGGAACATCTTCACCTTTATTGCTACTTCTTCCTGGCATTACAAATTAACAAATCTCTTTACGAAAGGCGCGTTTCTGCGAGCGTCCATTTTACTTTTTCTGATATGTTATCTTCAACGACTGTTAATGCTTAGATCAGTAATTAATATCTTAACACGTCCCAAACAACACAAAAATCCACAAGAATTTAGAATCCAAAAGACGTTTGAAAGATTAAGAGATCCTTTAAACGTATGAAAAGAGTGAGCAAAAAATTAAAAAAATTTTATGCTATATCTAAAAGATGACTGAAGAATACTTAAAAAATTAAGGAGGGTACATCTAGTACATAAAAGATATTTAAAATATACATAAAGTATTAATAGATATAATATTCTTTAAATGTAAAAGATAAAACCTAAAGAAGGGACTTTTCGAGCGCTTTGAAAATCTTCTAGATATTTGTGTTGTCTGAGATATTAATCTCGAGATCTATCTAAATTTTCTTTATCTTAATGAATCTGTCGCGTAAGCTTTGCTTTATCATACCGGTGTGCGCATTTATTTATATAGTACATAAATCAATTGTATCTCGAATAGGTGACGAACGGTGGATCGGTTAGTCGTAACTCAGGAAGTGGATATTCCAACAGACACAGGAAACCAACGCCATTCACAACGATCGCCCCGTTAACCAACACCTTGACGAATACAGTGACCGTTCATCGTAGAGGTAGACCAGTTGAAACTACCTTATCCCCAAGGATAGATTTCGTCGGTAGGTTCATTCAAAACGCATTCGCTTACCTCGTGTATTTCTAGTCCTTATTTTTTAAGAATATTTTAATTTTTATTTCTCTGCCCATTTCTTTTTTTAGACGCGTTCGAGGACACCGAATCTTATGTCAAACCGGCCATTGTCTTGCACGATCAGAATGCAGACGTGCCCGATCAAAGCATCCACGCCCAAGAATTTGCGGCGACGCTATCGGATCCGCCGTCCTCGTCGTCGGACATTGGTACATTATATTTGTTAGAAACCACGCCATCCGACTATCTAATTCTTTTAATCTGAAGCCCATGTCATCATATACTTCATTCTCTTCACGGACTACATCGGGTAGCTATATGCGTCTTTCATCTAACGACAATCGATTTGTTTCAAGACCGCCCGCGGCCCGCTTCTTCATCACGGGGCCATTTTACGATAACTGTTTAACGACGACCCTAATAATATGTCCTGGAAATTGCCAGCTCCTCGAGTTACGTCAAATCGTATGATGCTAATCGCTCAAAAGATCGCCTTCTTAAAAAAACAACGAATCTTCGCGATAACGTCATCATCCACAATCAATTAATTCACTCATTATGTCAAATCTTTTTCATTATCTTTGCTTCTATCAGCATATCTGTCTTCTGTCCTTTCTCGCTACTCTTTCTTTGATTACGGATTTCTGCGATTTACACGCGAATCTCTTCCGCGTTTGTCTTAATCAATGTCAGCTGTTTGTGTACTAATGCAATCGTAACTTCTATGCACCATCAATCTCGTCTCTTTCTCTCTTACGGCCATGTTTATTCACAATTTGGCTTTGCTAAGGGAATCAATTAATCACTAATTAATTTAAACTTAAATTCATGTCATCACCGACAGACTGGACAGTACGTGGCATGAATCCCTCGGTCGACTTTGAAAGGCTCTAAATCCAGGTTGGCTGATTAAAGGGTCGACCTTCTCAGGAATAACTGTTTTCTGTATCGGTGATACTTCGGTACTTATTCGAAATCGGCAGGTTTGGCAGCATGGTTTTTTTTACGCACGTGCTCATGATATTCCTGACAAGGTTGTCGAGACATTCGTCTCTTCGTCTTTCAATCTCTGTGCAGCTGTGGCTCTCATCGTCATTGATTGACGTCTTACTAATGAATCTCGCTCTTTCCATTTCGTCGCGCTCTCTCACTATGGGAATCAGTGACCCGCTTGCCCTCCCAGTAATGTCCAAGCGACAAAGACTAATCAGGTTCCACGACTAGGTCGAACGCCGTTAAGGGACGTCGATAGGCGCAAGATAAGCACCACCATAGCACCTAGAACAGATCCTACGATCGGTAGGACGGTCTCGAGGTACGATGCGAACTTTCGAAGCCGTCAGAAACCCCGGACGAAAGACAGGCCTACGGTGAACGCGACCACGAGGCCCAGAAGACCGCCGGTCATCGACTACGATTATTACGAGGACGAGGCGCCGATCATCATCGACAAGTCCCTCCTCAACAGTAAACTCTTTCTCACGAGCAAGGGTACTGTACGTTGCCTGGACCAGGGCAATTTCCCGCATCCGTACTCGTGCAAGAAATTCATTAGCTGCGCCCGTATGGTGAACGGCCAGGTGATTGGAACCGAGTACACCTGCCCCGACAAACTGTCCTTCGACCCAGTCGGCGGTATCTGCAATTGGTCCGCCGGTCTCGGTTGCAAGGACTGATCGAGGCTTCGCTTTAATCACTCGACAGTCTATATGTGAGAAAGCTATACCTTAGGCCCGATTGCACCAATGTCTCCTTTGATTCGGTAAATGTACTTCTTTTGTCTCTATTACGCGAGACTACAATTCGGGGAAAAAAACAGCAAGTCGTTAAATTAAGCTTGATCCGTTGGTGCGATCGGACCTCGACTTTATTTCTTGTACCTGTTCAGGCAGTATAGAGATTTATAGAGTTGAACGCGCTAACTTTATATTTACTCCACGTTTACATAGAATATATAATTCTGTTAATTACATTTAAATGGCACACTTCTTTTATTTATTTCCGTCACATGTGGGATATCTTCGAGAAAATATGTGGCTGTCGAGTGGTTAAGATTATCATTGCGACGTTTCGGAAGACGAATTTTCGGATACGGCGAATTGCTCGGCTTAAAATTAAGAGAAAGGAGTTCCTGATCTTGCAGAATAAATTTCTATAAAAATTATATTTTAATTCACCCTCTTTTCACGCACAGCAGTCCAAAATGTAATTTACTTTAGGCTCGAACTTTACTATTGTTGTAAGATGATGAACGAGAGCATTCTACGAAAATCATTGTAATATTGCAATACAGGACTATAATGACAATACTAGGAAATAAGCGTAAGAATTATACGGCGAGACTTGAATTGATGTTAATAAGACGACCACAATTCCGTCCCTTCGTCTCATTAAAAAAAATTGTTTTCCCGTTTTTCGGCTAGAAGTATTGCAATAATACATATGAAATAGAATCTTTCATTTTAATGACTTTCGTCTAAAATTTTCTCTTAGATTTTTTTCCATCTTTGTAAAACTTTAGTGGCCTTTTTGAGGAAACTGACTCGTCTACAGTTGTTGACTACGAAGCGGGCTATTTTCGGGCAATCATTCCGATGAAAACGTATTTCGTCTACTTATTGTACGAACGTGCAATAGCCATATAATCAAGCGAAAACGCAGAGCGGTGATATTATCGTTAAAGTCTCTTTATGTAAATATTAATAGTGTTATAAGTAGCGTGTAAGATAAGCGTATACTTTTCGCGTGGCATACTGGCGGGCGTAAATTTTCGCGATTAAGTTATCCCTCTTTACGTAAAGCACGTCCACCCGATGAAGAAATATACGATAAACCTTACTCGATTCTCATCGGCGTGTCGAGTAACATCGGATTTGTATGTATCGAAGAATTTTTGTACTTGAAATAAAAGCCATTTAACCGCACACATGCACGTGTCTATTGTACATTTCCTTAAAAAAAAAATAGGTCGTAATAAAGACAATATTAAGGTACCATTATTTTAAATAAAGCGAACTATTTAGCATCAACCTATTAAGGGAAATTCTTAGATGAGTACGAATATCACGATGACACGTTTTATCGAAATTAAAAAATTAAAAAAGGAACTCTATGATGCGATATGAATACTGCCACATCGAGAGGAGAGGAGAGAAGAGTAGACCAAATAGGATTTGCTCTTTCGGGGACACCCGCAAAATGAGCAAGACTCGAAACGTCAACTTAATTTGTTCTACAAGGTAATTGAAAACCGAGTGTCACACGACCGAGTACGATGACAGCCCCGGCGAGACTCTCCATTATTTAGTAAAGGATGATTTATTGACAAGAATCGATTTCTCTTCTTCTATAGATTTCTCCCTAGTCCAGCTGATCTTGTACGGAGAGGCACAAACAAACGTAACTTCATACTCGGACGCAACAATATATACTTATTTTTCAAAGATTTTTCTTTATTTTCCCCGATATTCTTGCGTTTCACAATGTTATTTGTTATTAATCTAGTTTAGGAAGATGAAATGGGCAAAACAAGTATACAGTAGTAGCTGATAAATGTAATGCACCGCGAGACGATCGTGTTTCAGCGAGGTTTCCGTCGAACTGTCGCAATTTCATAAATATTGTTTCATGAAATAATAATTAATTACAATTGTACGTGTATGCTATATATATAAATGAGAATGTATTCGTTTGTATAACAATATTTGACAATTGTTCAGTAACGAGGTATTCGGAGACGTCACTTTCGAATATTCGTTTACGGATATCGCGATGCGTCGGATATGTGTATATATATTGTATATTTTTTCCAAAGTATACGCTTTTTTGGCATTACGTATGTTTTCCTCACGTGTGTGTGTACGTATACATGTGAAAAAGTGCGTGTGTGTATCGTTTATTTGCGTGTATACTGTTCCAGCAGTTAATTTTCTGCTGTTCGCGTTTTCTCGTATTATTACTCGTCTCTCCGTGTGCCCAATATAGTATACTCTGAGAGAAAAAGAAGAAATAAAAAGGAATGAGAAATTAAGTAAACTCTCAAAAAAGAAAAAAAACGCGTTAAGACGGATATGGAAAAGCGCGTTAAAGCCGCAAAAAGCGAACAAAAAGAAAGAAAAAAAGAAACTTACAGTATACTTTCGCCGATAGAAGTAATTGCATTTCACACACACGAGCATTTTTATCGAGAGATTGACTTTTCACAAGAATTCGAACAATAATGATGACTTTGACGTCACTTTTGATAGATAAGGCTCGTATTAAAAAATGTGATACGAGAAATGGTAGCTGCGATTTAGAGATTTACATGGTGGACTCTATATTACAATTAGCGCCTTATCGCTCTTCGCGGATATTTATAAAAATAAATACTTTAAGAAAAGTATTCCGTTCACTACCGTAAAATAGATATATATATTTATCTATATATGGAGCGATATAATAAATAATTATTAAAGTCAAATAAATAAATAATTTGCTTCGTTCAGCATATGTGTTTCGCGTATCTTTAATATACGATTTACAAAGTATATAAGGCGACGGCTTATCGTTTAAGGATTCGTAGTGCCGCGCTCATAAAAAAAATATAGATATTATTCGATTTCGAACATACGTTTTCTGGATACTTAGCGAGAAAGTCGATTTATATATCGTTAAGACTCGCAAAAATTCATTATTATTACCCTCCTGAGTTTTTAGTACCTTGGCGGTTTCTCTTTTATTTGGATGTTTGTGCGAACATTGATCTATGGCTTTACAGAGTGTGCACACTAATAAAGATACTAATAAAGATACAATAAATTCTGTCCAATCCAAATCCATTATTAAATTCGTGTCACACTACAATGGCAAAAATCGTAAGTCTAAAAATATATGTATATGTCGCAGGAATTTCGTGTAATTCGTTTTTTCGTAAAATCCTTAGAGAATCGACAAAAAACCGTGATATTGTGGAATAAATATACATTATAAATAAAATATAAATATAAAATTTTATATATATATAAATTAATAAAAATTTTAATTCACAATTTCACTAACAGAGCCCATGATTTTGCAAAATCACTAAAATCTCTTAATAAAATTGTGTAATTTTTATTAATTCCACAATATCCTGTTTTTTTGTAAATTTCCTAGAGATTTTGCAAAAAAAAATTACACGAATTACACGAAATCTCTGCGATATATATATCTCTTTCGCCGTATAATCATATACAAAACTAGGATATGGAACTTTAGAACAAATATCCCGATATATATATGTAGAGAAAATATATTATATAAATAGTACTAGTAGTACTATTCTAGTAATAATTCGGAGAGCCTCTAGTATCAATGCACTCACTAACTACGTATATTTAATTACGTGAGCTTCTTTTTACCATAATTGCCAGACTTAAATATGGCTTCAGATGCAATACATTTCCATTCAAAAAAAGGAATTGTAGAAGATCTTATCTATCATTGGCACTTATATTTTCAAAAAGAAAAAAATAAAATTTAAATTGTCTCGTTCCAGCATAGGCTACATGAAAAAAATAGAAGAATAAGCATGTAGCAAAACGTTCTTAGAAGAGTACATTAATTTCGAATTACGTGTTTACACTTAGGTTTCCTATCTTTTTAACGAAAGGTATCCAAATATTCATATTTGATACTCATTATTGTCGTGTTAACAGACTTATATAAAAGCTACGTAATCTTCTTTCGTACGTATATTTGATATGTAATTTCCATTCGTGTGGAAGAGATATTCTTAGTTAATACCTATTTTGACACACTTAGATCCCTTTGCGTTAAAATGACATCGCCTGCTTTCTTACTAGCCCCGGACAGTTCCAACAACCTCGAGTATATATGCGCACGTACAATTATTAGTATTTAACGTAATGACCGATATTATTGTA
>NW_020217311.1:0-1875 GCF_003070985.1 Temnothorax curvispinosus | reverse complement strand
ATATTTTTCCGCAGTCTCTTCTAAAGGACCAAAATGATCCGCGTGTATCGTATGCATAGGAACGGGTACAATATCAACAAGCTCCATTTCTCCTTCCGTTTTTCCCGCAGCAATAGTGTTACTAAGACATTTTATACAACTTTCTATATATTGTTTAACTCTTATCTTCATACAAATGAACCAATAGTACTTGAGAATTCCCTGAATAGTTTTGTCAATGCCAACGTGACCCATTTCATCGTGATGAATTCTAATGACATTATTTACCATATTATCTGGAACAACAAATAATTGCTTATCTTGATAGTTTCTAAAGACCAGACCATTAACTAGTGAAAAATACTTGTTTTCTTTCATCTCCAACTCTGATGCAATTTCTTTTAATTTAGGATCAGTCAATTGTTTATACATGATTTCATCTTCTACTGATATATTGTTAACAATCATCACATTTCGACTCAGAGAATCCACATGTACCATCTGTTTGGATATACGGTGTATCAAATCATACTGATAATTTTGTAAAAATAAACTCCACCTCGCAATTCGTGGATTAATATTGATTTTTTTCATCGCCATGACCAGAGAATTACAATCCGTTACAATTTTAAATTTAATGCCCTGCAAATATACATGGAATCGCTCTACTGCTTTTACTATTGCTAAAGTCTCTAACTCAAAGCTATGATAATTTCTTTCGCAATCATTTGTTGATTTACTGAAATATGCTATCGGACCAAAATATCCGTCGCTCTGTTTCTGCAACAGTATCGCACCAAAACCATGACTACTAGCGTCTGTGTGAAGCTCCGTTTCTGCACCCGGATTATAAATTCGCAAAACCGGCGGAGATACTAACTCCCTTTTCAACTGTTCCAATGCATTTTCGCAGTTAGCATCAAAATCAAACTGAGTTCCTTTCTTAAGTAAATTTTGTAAAGGCTTCGTTTTTAGCGCAAAATCTTTAATAAATCTACGGAAAAAATTACACAAACCTAAGAATCCTTGAAGTTCTCTTACATTACTGGGTATTGGATAATCTGTTATTGCTTGAACGTGTCTCTTACTCATTGTGATGCCATCTCGTGTTACCAAGTAACCAAGGTATTCTATTTCATGTTTCAAAAATGAGCACTTTGATAAATTTAACTCTAGATTATATTTTTTAAGAATGATTAGAACCTGTTTCAAAATATCCAAATTTTCTTGAATATCGACCGTAGCTATCAATAAATCATCGATATATACTAACAATTTCTTTTTTAAGAGTAACTCCCGGAACATATATAATATGCGCTTCTGGAATTCAGCTGGCGCTTCAGAGAAACCAAAAGGTAGCCTCGTATACTCATACTGCCCATTGTGTGTTGCAAATGCGAAATATTTGGTGCAATCAGGATGTATTGCGATTTGATGAAATCCATCCCTTAAATCCAATTTAGTGAAATACTTCTTTCCATATAATTCATCCAATTGATCATCGATAATAGGGAAAGGGTACTTCTGCGGGTAGATTCTTTGGTTTAAAGGTCGGAGATCCACACACATTCTCCTCCTCCCATCCCTTTTTGGCACTAATACAACACGGGCACAATATGGAGATATGCTAGGCTTTATAATATTCCGTTTGAGAAGATCATCAATGATGTTATCCAATTCTCTCTTTTCAATCTCTGACATTCGTCTAGGCGCATATCGAAATAATGAATTATCCTTTAAATGAACTTTAGCACAATAATCATCTTTTACAGGTTCAATCTTCAAACTGTCCACCGAGTCAAAAACATCTATTACTTGTTTCTTTAACGCAAGAGGCATATCCTGTTCTAAATTACTACTAATATCATATTTATTTTGTTTTTCTATAATATCAAT
>NW_020217310.1:0-8946 GCF_003070985.1 Temnothorax curvispinosus | reverse complement strand
AAAAAAACTAATTATTAACAAATCGTATCCATTTATAAAACTTTGGCAAAAGAATCTTGGATATTTTTTGGGAATTTGTTAGATTAGGATGATACGTATACATATACATACGGTTGGTGATGGTTACACTGATATGATAACTATTGGGATATTAGAAAATTGCAACAGTTTATAAAGAGTAAAATTTTCACCTCGTAACGCCATCACAATAATATAGGTAATCATAAGTGCAAAGTATGACTGATGAAAAGTATGACTGATTCTATATTGAGCTCTCAGGATTAGCTTCAGGCAACTCGGAGATTACTATGTGTTATACAAAATGAAATTTAACAGCTGGCAGTTATAAATGATACTGACCTTGTGTGAATTTTATATATAAATCTGGATATTCTGACACTAATATTTTTAACTAAAATGACTTTGAAAAATAATGCAATTATCTGTGCAAATTACTATTGTTTTAGAATTAATTGAATTTACATATAACGTTAAAACAGACTATATACATACATAAACTTTACATTTAATATTATTACTATAGTCATTTATCGCAAGTTTATAGTTACCTTTCATCGTTATTATTTATAGATCTTTCACGAGCGACTTACATTTATTTTATACAATCGATAAATGATCTTTGAAATGGTCTTCAATCTAGTGAAGCTTATTATAGAAAAATCACGGTTCTATCGCATTATCTCCATCAAATTGTACGGATTAGCGCAAGAATCAGCACGTAGCACGATCCCCCAACAATTGGCAACAATTCCCCGAGAGTTTCTCGGTCTCGCCCGAATAACTACATTTCGCCGATTATCCGAGCGACCACCCGAAGTCACGCTCTCTCCTCGATCTACCCTTCCCGCGGAGTCCTAACCACGCGCTTCCGTCTGCCGAGATTGCTACGTTTCTGCGCGAACGGGAAAAGACGAGAGACGAGTTCGCCACGGAGAGAAAATCACGGCGATGATTTCGCCGAGATCCCGAAGAGATATCTGGCCGTGTGGTGCAATGTCAGGCATTATCGAGTTTCGAACGCGGTATCATCGTGCGCGGCAACGAACACGTTTCCATGCAGCATCTCGCGCGTGCGGCGCGCGAACGGAATATACGTCTAGAAATCCGAAAGCGTGAAATCGCCTTACGGGGTACGCGTGATTATACACAAGAGGGATTAGACTCTTGTGCCGCTACTGCCACGTTGTCTGGCCCCGGGCGAGGACAGCCTCGTTTCTCTTATTAGCGCGATGCAGCTAGCTACGCATATACCGCATATATTTCAGATTTCTTTGTCTCGTTTGGACCTGATTTCTCGTTGACAGAGTTATTCAGGTTCTAATAGGTTTTGAGTTATAAGCATTTATATACGCGATGAATGTTTAGAAATTTAATTCCAACTACAAACGAGTAACACAAATAAAGTAGCGCGCGAATAAATCTCTATCTGATTTTAAAATTAAACTTTACTATAATAAAATGCTAATTCAATTATAGGATTTTGTTAAAAATATATAAGTATATATTAGAAATTAATTTCATCTACGTGTCATAATTAAAATAAAATTAGCATTCTGTAGAATTGTTTTGTTACATAGTCGCATTTATATCGCTTTTAAAAAAATGTTTAAAAAGATGCAGAAGATACATTAAGAAAAAGAAACATCTTATTGCAAAAACTATTTTATTTATAATAACCACTATATGTTGTATGTATATGTCAACATATCTCTTTGTAACTCTTTTTTGTGAACTTTTGTCTAAACATTTTATAAAACGTAGACCACAAGACTTCAATCAAACTAGTGAAAACAAATGTTTCTGCTCTATCACTATCTAATCCTTTACATTCTTGTATTCGCGCAGCATACACAGAATGTTCAAGTGAAATTTTTTGCATCGTAATTTTTCAGTTTTATTACTCTTTAGCTTTATTTTTACGTAAACCGACAGGTGCCGATCACCGATTATTTTGGGTGAAAAATGAGAAAGCCAATGAATAATGCCGCTTTTACTCCCCCTCCGCAAAAAAAATAAAAAATCCAATACGCAATACATGGAACCACCACCTCCAACTGTTGCGCTCTGTTCGTGTGCATCGAACGTGTACATACACAAGAGCGCATCTCCGCAAAATTTATATCGAGCGTTCTCATCGCGTTCGCTGCAAGTCATCCTCGCGCGCGCGGTGAAAGCTCAACGATACGCGAACAAACGCGATATCTCGCATATCGTCGCGGGATACTCATGCATAAAAATTCTCTCGTGCATCGAGGAATGTCACGTGAGTTTCGAGCAAAATAAAAATTATCCCGGGACGAAACGACTGCGGTGTCGGCGTTCGTCGGCGCGCGAACGATCCTCCACTAATATCCCGTAATTTCCTTGAGTACGAGTGCACCGGTCGATTTATCATATTACCGGGCAATGTTTGCCCTCTCGTTCGCACCGTAGGTGTTCGCCCGCGAACCTTCGGCGATACTCGCGCGACAAAACGCCCACGCGGAGCCGTGCCGTGCCGCACCGTCGCGTCGTCGGCGAAAAAGATGTGGCACGTCGTGCGTGTGCGCGTGCATGTGCACGCGCGCAGGCACACAGGTATATTCGGGAAAGCGTAAATTTACGAGCCAATAAATTATCGCGCGCGCCGCGCCTATCTAACGCGAACGATCCCGCTCGCGAAACGCTAACGAGGCGTTAACGCCGCCGCACATCGGGATCGCGGCTCGACGTTAATGAGGAGGAGAACCGCGCCAGCGCGAAAACCAGGTCCGCGTTTTCGTCGAGGCGGGAGAGAGAGGAAAAGAGGGATGTCGTTAACACTAGAACAAAACGGCCGATTCGTCCACTAACGATCGCAACCAACTGTCCTAATTATAACTTTGCTAATTGCCTCGCAGCGTAACAAGAATTCCTTTTAATCGTTCCTTCGGGAGGCATTGTTTGAAAGGAAATCGTGCAAATTTTCGTTACAAAAGCTCTTTGTTTTAACGCAATATACATATAGAATATTCAGAATCCAAGAGTTGTTAGTTGTGTGAAAAGGGTTTAATTGTACGCGCTCTCAAATATTACATTTCCCCTGAAGTTAATGCTTTATGAAATCTTTATCTTTACGGTTATTTTTCCTTTTCGCTACAATAGAGTCATACGTATGATGTAGATTAATTACTTCAAGTAATTTTCATGTTTTAAATATTACTCTATTGGAAATTATTTCCATGGCATAATATTTTATTAATATCTTTCGATATACTTAATTTCTTTTATATCGAGTATCTCAATTGTATCATATTACTTCCTATATCTTATATTCTTTGACTAATCGAAAAATTTTACAAACACGTATGTATATATATATGAATTAAATTTTAACAATATAAATAGATAAAAGATATTTTATTTAATAAATAAATTTGAATAAATTTATTTAATAAATAAATTTGAATAAATTTCAGTTTAACAGAATATTTCTTTGAAACTTACAAATTGCTGTTACAATTTAATAATGTTAATATTTAAAAAAAAACATTAACCGCACTGTTTCATTAAATTTCTATTAAAGTAAATTGATCGAAAATTAGTCGGGTAATTTGTGAAACAAATCCGCATGAAAAGCATTTTGTACAGTAGCCGACCAATTGTGTTATACAGAGGCGGGTATTGCACGTCGCGAAAAATGCATTACGCGCAAATGTAAATATTTGAGGAACGGAGTGGCGCAACCCGGAGCTTGTAAAGCGTTTATAATAGAGTTCGCGCGGGGTTTGAAAGACTTCGAAACATCAGTTCGAGGCGAGAAAATCTCGCAGTGCTTTTCATCCAATTTTCAGCAGATGTGCGCAACTTTCGAAACTCCCGCGAGACCGGAACGCGCGGCCGGAAGATTAAATGAACTCCAGGATTAGAGCTTGATCAAGGCTTTAACAGAGAGAGCTGACGGTAAAATATTTAATCTCTTTATCTGCAAGCTGGCCGATTTTTTTTTAATGAGACCTCCGACGCGGCTAATGAAAGAGATAAATTGAAGAAACTGCATGCATACCTAATGGAAAACAGTTTCTACAATTTTATGGGATGGAAAAAATATGAATATAATCAAAGCATCTTCGCCAGTTATATTTCTTACGGTAAATAATTATACATATCCATACATAATAGAATTCCATTCTTCAAATAACCTACATCAATCGCCTCTAAGAAAGATTAATCTGAGATTTAATGAGCTATTTAATGAGAATTAAAAGTTTCTTATAAAGTCCTATAAGAATAAATTAGTATGTTAATTAATGCAATACACAGGTGGGCATTCTACAAAAAAGTTCTAGTTCGACTAGTTCAAAAGTTATGTAATAGAAAGACTTAAGGAACTTAAAACAAAGAACGATTTTTTGCATGATTAGCAAGATATAAAATATAATTCTTTAAAAAAACAGAGAATTCTAGAGTATAAAGATTTTAAAATGTATAAACTGTAAGATTTCCATGTTACATTATGGTTTGCATTATGTAAGTTCTCCATGTTCTTCGAACACTGAAAATCAAAGCGATATATTTAAATCACCAGAATTTGTCAATGCACACATTCGTACATATACGCGTCATTTACGTGCATGCCAATACGACATATGTCTGTTTAAATGTATAATGCTTATGCATTTTCAAAAAGTCTCCTTTCGTGCCAATGTCCTCGGCCAAGAACGTTGCTTCAATCTTGGAATTTTATTTCGAGCTTCGTGGAATAATAAAGCGTACAAAGACCAGCCGTAAACGCGGAAGAGGACACCTAACCGCGAGCGTGATAAAAATTCTCCTCTCCGGATGAAGAGTGCATCTTTCGATCATCAAGTCGCGGGAGTGTAGCCGCCGCTCTCTCATCGATCCGAGATGTTGTCTCGGAGCAGGAGGGAACGAAATTTTCGTGCGTGACTGCCGAACACGTGCCTCACGCGCGTGTCTCGCGTCCTATACGCGCGCGAGATGAGAGCCCGGGCTCGGGATGTGAAACGACTGCTTTCGTATAGCTGACGATAGTCTGGGAATAATGGCTGCTGTGAGCAGCGCTATAAACGGCGCGCGTGATTCTTCGTCGTCGTCGTTGGTTGTTCGCCATTCTCATTACAAATGGTCTCATCCGCGGACACGTGTTTGTTTATGTCGCCATCAGTTCCGAGTACCGTGGATGCTGGCCAGCTCGGAACATTTACCGCGCCGAAGGTGCGCGGAATGGGACAACTTTACCGTCTCTGCTTCGTTCGACGGTGTTTCTTCGGTATACAAGGTGTCTCGGAGAAGCCCCGTTATTCCTTTCACTTAGAAATCGAATGTTTGGTAGTCGATTGTTCCTTAGTAAGCATGAGTCGAAGCACCGATAATGTCTGAAGTTATAGACATTTAAATGAAGGAAAACTTAGAAACAATGAAATGCTATTCTATACAATTAATTCCGGGGAAACGTTATTCGGATATTTGAGAATTGATTGGCAAGGTATTTCTTATTAAAAGTGGACAATTTATTTAATGAGATAATATTTACTGAAATTTAAGATTGAATTGATAAGAAATCTATAAATGAAGAGACTGATTGTTTTGGAACACTCTGTATACCGCGCGAAGTTAAGAAGTTATTTAGTCGTCGAGCGACAAGTATACTCTCGTGTACGCGATTATTTTCACGGACGAAATAAGGCACACGTGAAATAATGCGGTGAATTGGACTCGTCTGACCAGTAAGCCAAAAAAGATGTCATTCTTGAAATATTGCACTCACAAAAGGCATGCAATGCCTTCTTCGAAATTAAGAAATAAAAAATGCGACGTGTGTCAGATATGATATGAACTTATATAAAATATATTTTTCTAATACAAGTGACTATCAAAATTTAATTAAATGTAAATAGGCAAATTTTTGATGAAAAATATCGTTGATGATAAGCCCAATCCTTTTAATAAGCAGAAATTGACTACATGTGCTGAAAAAATTCATACCAAAGAGAAAATCGATGCGTCGTATTATATTTATTATAAATTTATTATTATGTTGACATTTACACGTGCGAATCGAGAGGAATGTCCGCGCTTAATTCGTATTTAATTTGGAAACAGCGAATATCGAACAATCACGCGTTAAATATTAATCTTATTTATATAATACAACAGAAAGATTATAAATTTTTATTTCGATGATAACACAATGTTAATATTGGATAGTATTTGCATTACACATAAATAACAGTATAGGAGCACCCAAGCAATTCTGTTTTTATCAGCGTTTGATTTTAATATATTCATTCCACGGTAGCAATAAAACATGACGATGTATATACAAACTACTCACAAATAATGTACTTATTCAGTGTAGTACAAATCCCCGACATGGCCATTCGAGATAACCCTTGCGCAAGATATTTGCCTCGGCACGATCGTAAATCCCTTATTCTGTCCTTCGCTCCCCTTATCGGCCAAACGGGTGTAAAACTGACTGCGTACTGTTAAAGTCGAAACTTCCACGCAGTAAAAAATAACAAGCTCGTTTCGGAGCACGTCGGCGAGGGAAGGGTAAAACGCGCCCTTTTATCCCGCCATATACGATCGTGCTGGTTTCACGTATGGTATGGCCCCGCCGAGCCGGTCGGTTAAATTGCCTGGAATCCGGAATTGGCCTGTGCTCCTCCGAGCGGAAGGGCGGACATCCCCCCTCCCTCTCGATTTGAACCGTAATTCAGTTCAATAAGGATCGACAAAAAACATCTTTTCTTCTGGCAAGCAAAACATGTAGGAATAGAACGTCAGAGGGACGACCATAAATGCCCCGGCTCATTGAGGAACATTTTTACTTCTCCCGACAATCGATTTTCTTACGCACCCGTAAACATCACCTCCATGCGAGTTTCCGAGTTTCGTAGCCAAGTAATTCCTGAAGATCTATTCGCGACTCATTGTGCTCTAATAACCGTCGACGCTCGGCGTGCGGCCGCGTTTCGCCTCAGTTCCGTCTCAGCTTTCGTGAAACGTGTTCGTTAGCCAGGCTATGTAATATACCCAGACAAAATTGGATAATTCGATAATTATAATACAGACTCTTGTTGCTTATTTTCTTCAATTAACGCTATAAATATATCACAACCGATAATTCTATATTTACTGCCTTTTACTTCTCGCGCGTATATACGGATATTTCGACTCGCGAAGGCTCATGACAGCGTCATGATGTAGCCCGTGTGTACTCTCCTACGCGCGCGAATTCGATTAGAAGGCGCAGCTGCAGATTTATACCGACTATAGTCGATTTTCGCAAGAGCATACACGCGTACGTTAACTCGCGACGCCATATACATAAATCTCATCAGTTGTGGCAGAGTGTTTCATGCTATATTCGATCGGACAAGCACTTCTCATTCTCTCGCGAATGGAGGGTGTATCACGTGCGCGAAAGAGAGAAAGAGATGTGCATATGCAAACTGCATCTTCAAATTATAAGACGCGGTTGTGATTGTGTGTTCTTAGTGTTCTTCGGCGATATATTGCAAGTATGTTTAGATACATATACTTGCAAAATAATACAAGAATAAGAGTGTCTGAAAAACAATTAAAAAAATTTTTTTATTAAGTTCAATCTTATCGAGTTTTATTAAAACCTGCAATGTTGAAGAATTAAAACGTTAATTTAAAAGTCCTCTTCTAAAAAAGAGATGTGAAGTTCATTGTTGTCGCTTTTCCGCGGTGCCAATTGGTTCTCTTGCTGCGCTTACTTCATTTGCAGCTGTCATTGTATATTTTGATTATTTTGACAGTTGTGTGTATCTAGGAGTTAATAGTGTAATAGTAATAGCATAATGTTAAAGCTAAATAGCGCGCGCGAAGCGCGCGTCTGTAGTGTCTAGTAATTTAAAAACTGCAGTGTGTTTTACTTTTTAAATAAATTTAAAAAAAATGATTTAACGATAAGATTTTTGCTAATTTGGATTTGGAGCTTTCATATTATGTAACTTAATGAAAAACGAACCAGAAGGAAAATGTTTATGTTTTGAAAAGTTTTATTAGTCTACTGAGAATAAATTCACACGTGGAGGCATTTCCTAAAATACACATCAGATGTGCCGGCAAATTTGCGCGCAGATATCGATATATAATTACGGAAACATGGTCCAATTATCTCGATACGTTAAACGTCTTACGTAGATACAGTACCTACTTACATTTTCAGATATTTTAACAGCGGACTGCCCTCTTCGAACTAACCCGACGAGTTTGTACAGCGTGTACGCGCGCACGAATGAGTATACGGGAGTACCTTACGATATACGAGCGAGAGCTCGCTCTCGTGTGTGTACTTTCGCGTTGTGTGCTTAGGTTTCGTGGAGTGGAAGCGTGTTTGACTATTTCTAGAGAGCTGACAGAGAAAACAAAAGTGCAGATAGAACCGGGCGTGGGCACGACGAGTTCTCGCGCTGAGTAGACGTCAATTAAAGCAACGAATGGCCGCGATACCCACGATGTTATACCTCGGCCGATAGCGGCAACGAGCGTATTAATTTATGTCTGATAACTCGGTTTGCATCGTCCGAATATAATCGTTCACGCCCGTCCGCGCTTATAAAGCCCACGCCAACCCGCGGCTCGGCATCGCGCGTCTTATCGCCGGGTATCGTTGTCCGCGAGTTCTCTTCGCGCGAGCGCCGCGCAATTGCCTGAAAGATTGAACGGCGCCGTTGATCGACAATCGTCGAGATACGACTGCTAATCGCGCATATTTGAACCATCCCGCAAATTTACTGCCGCAATAACTGCCGCGTTAACCGCGTGACGGGTGAATTGAGTGACAGCACGTTCAAAGGATCCGGTAATTCAAACCTCGATTAGACTCAGCATGCGATCGAGTCAGGTTGTATCCTTCAGGAAACCTTTTTGTCGTATATATTCTTACTTCGCTTATGCAACAGGCAT
>NW_020217309.1:0-14564 GCF_003070985.1 Temnothorax curvispinosus | reverse complement strand
TCGATGAAACAGGTGTAGCAACGGTTTGGGCTAATTGGACCCCGGAAGTGCTGAAATCGAACAAAAGTACTGAATTACAAGTTCCGGTACGCAACAATAATGAAGTAGCTCCAGATTTGGACCTTCCTTATTCCAATGCTGAAATAGAGGCAGCTGTGAGAACATCGTCGAAGGAAAATCGAAATGCGACAAACCCTGCTAGTTCGATCGTAAAAAAGAAAATTGTAAAGCGGGGAAGACACACGAGAATGCCTGTAAGGCCTGTAATAAGCGCTGTAAAACGCAATCAATGTTTTTATGATGTAGCTCAATCTAAAGCCGAATTAGTCGAGCTAATGAAGAAGGATCTGAGTGCAAAATCTGAAATAGAAATACAAATTTTAAATGTGCAACTGAAAAAAGAACAACTTGAAGTTAAAATTTTAAATGTGCAACTGGAAAAAGAACAACTTGAAGTTTGTTCTTGAATTTATCAGTTCAATTGGATCGCGAGGAATAGAGGAATGTCAGTAAGAAATAAGCTCTGATTGTTCGGTTTAACATTTAATAAAAAAAAAGGTAACACAACTATTATTACAACTATGCACTCTATTAATTACAGTAATCTAAATTTACGAAACGGCTAATGCGGAATTCTAGCGAAAGACTGCGACGAGCGTCGCTCCGTTGGGTTCTTTTATCGGTTCTGACCTTCCAGAAAGTTCCCCGTACAGGGAGGGATATTTCTTGCCGTTAATGAACCTTCTAGAAGGCCAGAGACAAATTGCGCGAATGAGCGTTTGCCAAAAATATGGTTTTAACACGGCGCGCGCTTGTAATTGGGCGAGCGTCGGGGCAGGCTTAAGCTCGCGGTAAACTCACGTTGCGAGAACGTGTGATCACTACGTCACGCGCTCGGGAGCGCGCGCTCGCTTCAAGCGATTCGTCGGCCGCGATATCTGCAGCTTTGTACATCCCGCCCGCCTCGTTAGGTGGAACGAACGAACCGATTTCATTGATAGACGATTCACGATAGTAACGCTAGGTTCGAGGTTATCGCCCACAACACTGCGAGAGGGTACGTCGCGTCGTTTTCTTATCGGTGATAATCAGTGATAATTCTGAAACGAGTGATTACCGCGTATAATGTCGTGACGAGTGATTTAAGTGATCGAGGATTAACTGAGTTGACGAGCGAAATGACGGCGCGGGACGGACACGGCGACGGCTGCTCTATTATTTCCTTGAATTTACGGTAAGAATTCATTGAAAGTAAAGCGTTCGGCAGGTGAAATTATGCGTTTATTAATTGGAATTATCTTTCTCGCGAGCTTGGATAGGGAGTAATACGAGCTTCGCGATGGGGCGTTTGAATTCCGACGTGGCTGTTTTAATTGAGACGACCCGAATGAGCCCGTCGTCACCCGGGTGGACGGCCGTTATACGCGCGAGTGGCCACTTCGCCGGAGACGTATTCTCGTTCAGCATCAGGCACATCTGTCCAAGTTGGTACGCAGTCGTCTCCTTCCACTTGGATCGCTGGGTTAAGCCCCTAAGATATTCGGTCTGCCACCGCGACCAGAATTGATCGCGTATTTGCTGCAGGAGCTGCCAACGCGAGAGCCGGCCTGCAGGCACATCTAGCAGAGAGGGCTCAGGCACGGCTGTGAGAGCCGTCCCTACAAGGAGATGCCCCGGGGTGAACGCAGCACAGTCCTCCGGATCATCCGTGAGCGGGCTCAACGGACGGGAGTTGAGGCATGCTTCTATCTAGGTGAGTAAAGTGGTCATCTCTTGGTAGGTAAGTGTGGCATCGCCGAGGACTCTTCGCAGGTGGTGCTTGGCTGATTTAACCACTGCCTCCTACAGACCGCCGAAGTGTGGAGCTCCAGGGGGATTGAATCGCCATCGTACTCTATTGTTGGCCATCTCCTCCGCAATGGATCGTCCTTCCTTCGTGCTAGCGGAAAAAAGTTTGCGGAGTTCAGCATCGGCACCTACAAAATTAGTTCCGCAATCACTAAAAAGTTCAGTGCACATTCCTCGTCGAGAGACGAATCGTTTAAAGGCGGCAATGAAAGCTTGTGAGGAATAATCAGAGGCCACATCAAGGTGTACCGCCCTCGTGCTTAGGCAGATGAAGACCACCAAAAAGCCCTTGGTCGCCTTGTGGCCCCGTCCGGGCGCTGTCCTCAGAAGTATCGGTCCTGCATAATCGACGCCTGTGTATTGGAACGGCCTCGCTGGAGTTACTCGTGGTCGAGGCAGATCGGCCATCTTCTGTTCGGCCAATGCCGCCCGCCATCGCACACAAGTGATACAGCGACGGATGCATTGTTTCGTCAGGTTGCGTCCACGTGGTACCCAGTAACGCTGGCGTACGATACCTAATGTCAGTTGCGCCCCTCCGTGCAGTGCTCTCCTGTGACAGGCTTCAATGATTAACTTGGTGAGAGCCGATTGAGGCGGCAAAATAATTGGGTGCTTCTCGTCGAAGGAGAGGGTCGCATGTCGTAGGCGGCCTCCCACTCTCAGCATTCCTTCTTTGTCCAGCAGCGGGGAGAGATTGGTAAGTGATCCCTTGCAGTCAACCTTGGAATCTACGGCAATTAAAGATAGTTCCCTTTTGTAGTGAATAGCTTGAACATGGCGAATCCACAATTTTTCTGCGTCGTCGATCTCCGTGGCGGATAAGGGGCGACGGTGCGCCTCTCCTGGATCTCGGCGGCCGGTTCCATTCGACTGGTGCTCTCGAGGTAACCATCGTCGACACCAGGCAGTGACTCGCAGGAGTTTATGGAGTGTCGAGTACTGTGATAGCAGAGGATGTTCCTCGGGGGGTTCGCCAGTGGATGTGGTCAACGTGTGCGCTCGCTGCTCTGTTTGCACTCGTCGGGCGCTTCGATCTGTTCCACTGCTGCCGAGTTTGCTCCTTCATGCAAGAGGCTCGGACCGTGCCACCATAGTTCGTGGTTGACTAGCTCACTGGGAAACAGACCTCTAGATGCACAGTCCGCAGGGTTGCAACGTCCAGGGAGGTGCTTCCATTGAGCTTCTGGCACTAAGCGCTGAATTTCGGCGACTCGATTGGCCACGTAAGTCTTCCACCGCGATGGATGTCCCTGAATCCAACCGAGAGTTACTTTTGAATCCGTCCATAGGTGCAGCGGTAGATCCTGCAGGCGTAGAACGTCCACCGAGTGTCTCGCGAGTCGCGCTAAGAGCTCCGCCGCGCTGAGTTCCAGTCTCGCCAAGATTACCTGCTTAAGAGGAGCAACTTTACTTTTCGCAGTGATCAGTGTTACCTTGATCTCGCCGTCCTCGCCTTCAGCTCTCAGATAGAGCACTGCAGCGTACGCGCGCTCTGACGCATCAGCGAAGCCGTGCACCGTCCTCAGGTAATTTGTTGTTCCCTTGCCTAGCGCTCTTGGGACTCTTATGTTTGAGAGCACCGGCAGCTCCGCCTTGAATTTAACCCATCGAGCAGCTTTGTTTTCCGGTAAAGGTTCATCCCAGTCAAGGCCCAACAACCACGCGGACTGGATGAAGATCTTCGCTAGAACGATTGTTGGAGTGAGCCAGCCGAGTGGATCAAAGAGCTGGGCAGTCTGGGATAGAATTGAGCGCTTCGTCACGGCACTCCCCGCCGGTGGTTTGACGGCAAAAGAGAAGCAGTCCCCCAGCGGATCCCAAAGAAGTCCCAGCGCAGAATGCGTGATCCGCTCGTCTGTACAGGCGCGAGACTGGCGTGGCAAGCGATCGTCCTCGGGTATGTTCTCGAGTAGTTCGGTAGAGTTGGCTGTCCACTTCTTCAGGGGGAAGCCGCCCGCCTTGCAAAGACCTAACTGTTTTTGCTTTTCCAGGGCTTCCGCTTTTGTATCGGCCCCGAAGTAGAATTCGTCCATGTAGGAGTCCTCGAGCACTACAGAGACACCCTCCGGGAAGCGGACCTGCTCATCGCTTGCAAGCTGACGAAGGGAACTGAGAGCGAGGAATGGTGCGCAAGCTTGTCCATAGGTAACGGTGTTGAGCCGTAAGTCCAGTATTTCGCCGTCCGGATCCTTTCTCCATACGATCCTTTGCAGGTCCCGATCTTCCTCGTGAACGAGTATCTGCCGATACATTTTCTCAATATCGGCTGCCATCGCATAAGTATGCCATCGCCAACGAAGAATTCTGTCGGCTAGGGCTGGCAGCAAGTTAGGTCCGACATGGAGGTGTTCGTTGAGCGATGTGCCCGAGGAGACGGTCCAAGATTCATTGAAGACTACTCGGAGGCGCGTCGAGGTGCTGGCGGCTCGGAACACTCCGTGATGCGGGAGGTAGCAGACCCTTGCTGGCAGGTGAGACGATGTCGTGATTCGTGACATATGATTTAAGTCCTCATATGTGCTCATGAAGTCCGTGTAGAGTTCTCTGAACTCAGTGTCTCTCAGGAAACGCCTTTCGGTGCGGAGAAGAGAATGGATCGCCGCGGTACGAGTCTCCGATAGGTCCGGCAGGGTCGAGCGTACAGGCAAGCGAACGACATAGCGACCGTCGGGAGTTCGTTGGTGTGTTCGGGTGAACCATTCTTGGCACTCCTGTTCTTCGAGCGTGAGAGGTGTGGGTGAAATCGGAAGCTCCTCCTGCTCCCAAAATTTCCTGACGAGGGTAGAGAGGGATTCGCCGAGTAGGCACTGGTGACTCGACACCCTTTGATCCTCCTCAACTGGCTTGAATTGACCCAGTAGGATCCATCCAAAAATTGTCTTTTGTGCAACGGGTTGCAAGCGGGTCCCCTTGAAGTCTGTCTTCGTGGAAGTTTTAGTCTTTGAGCGAGATTTTCCGTTATGATCGTCGCTTCCGATCCCTGATCGATTAAAACTCGCGCGTCGATTGATCTCCCGTAGCGATCAAGTATTTGAACTTGAGCGGTAGCAAGAAGTACGGACGGTTGAGTACGCGGAGAGTTTCGCGCGACATGCGCGGTTGTCACGCTTTCGGTCTTAGCGGCCTCGGGCTCCGTCGGAGTTTTTCGGAAAGCATCGTGCAGTGAAGTGTGATGTTTTTCGGCGCACACCGAACACAGTCTTTTGGACGGGCAATCGTTGACCTTGTGTCGTCCGAGGCAGTTCTCACAAAGGGAGTTACTGTCGACGTATTGTTTTCGTTCCCGAGCGGGTTTGCCCTTGTATACATCGCACAACATCAGAGCATGCTTCTTCTTACAGATTCCGCATCGCGAGAAACCGGGCTCTCGTTTTTGCACATGATGAGATCGCGAGGCTTTATTTCCCGTTTTCGTAGATTTATTCGCAGGCGTCTCTGATCTTCCCGGCTGAATTGCTTCCAACGTTTGGAGCCGGCGATCGAGGAAGCGCTTAAGAGCTTCATAAGTCGGGGGATTCGGCGACTCGCTGATAGAGTTTTTCCATTCTCGGCGAGTGCAAGCGTCGAGCCGCTTCCACTACAAAAAAAACGAAAAGGTCCTTGCTGCTCGATATCGGACGACCGATGCTCTCCAGCGCGCCGGCAGTCGTTTAGTACTTTCCGCAATTCAGTAGCCGTTTTAGATTTCATTTTTTGCAACGCGGTAAATTTAGTTAAACAAGACCGCACTAGTAGTCTTTTGTTCTCGAACTGTTCGCATAAGATTTTCCACGCGCGTCGATAATTTTCCGCTGTTGTAGGCAAGTTTTTAATTAACGCCTCTGCATCTTCTTTCAGACTTACCTTGAGGTAATGAAGTCGCTCTACCTTGCTTAGACTGCTGTCCTTGCCGATGAGGGACTGAAATAAGTCTCGAAAAGCGGGCCAATCTTCATACCTCCCCGTGAATTCTGGCAGTTGGATTCTGAGTAGCGTGGTTCGTGATGCTGACGGATCCGCTCTCGATTCGGCTTGTGAAGTGCGAGAAAATCGAGTGGAACAGTCGAGTAAGGTCCCCTTCTGATTGAGGTATGCCTTTTCCACGAGGCTAAAGAAATCTTCTTTCAGGTAAGAGGTACCGCTCACAGCTTCCCGGTGAACCGTACGAAGAGTTTTGTCCTGCTCCTCAAACTTGTTCCAACAGCTTTCGAGGCTGGCCAAACGGGATTGAACGGCGCCAGCGGTGATGTTGGCTTGCCCCAGCTTCCGGAGATTTTCCACCACGCGTGAGATCCTCCCATGTAAATCTCTTTGTCCTTGTATTAAGTCGTTCATTTGATTTTTCTTTTCAGGCATTGCACGGAAAAACAGTTCACAACGAACAGCAAGCACGCATTTTTTATCGCGAAAAGAGGACCGAAGCGGAACTGAATCCGATAGATCCGGCTCGAAGGACCAAAAATGTTCTTGAATTTATCAGTTCAATTGGATCGCGAGGAATAAAGGAATGTCAGTAAGAAATAAGCTCTGATTGTTCGGTTTAACATTTAATAAAAGAAAAGTAACACAACTATTATTACAACTATGCACTCTATTAATTACAGTAATCTGAATTTACGAAACGGCTAATGCGGAATTCTAGCGAAAGACTGCGACGAGCGTCGCTCCGTTGGGTTCTTTTATCGGTTCTGACCTTCCAGAAGGTTCCCCGTACAGGGAGGGGTATTTCTTGCCGTTAATGAACCTTCTAGAAGGCCAGAGACAAATTGCGCGAATGAGGGTTTGCCAAAAATATGGTTTTAACACGGCGCGCGCTTGTAATTGGGCGAGCGTCGGGGCAAACTTAAGCTCGCGGTGAACTCACGTTGCGAGAATGTGTGATCGCTACGTCACGCGCTCGGGAGCGCGCGCTCGCTTCAAGCGATTCGTCGGCCGCAATATCTGCAGCTTTGTACAAAGTTAAAATTCTAAAAAAGCAACTCCAATCATATGAGAAATAAAACTGTATTAGTTCTTCTTTTTTGATTTTTTTTATTGATAGAATGATAGCCTTACAGTAATTCTTATTGTATATGTATACAAATATGCTTGGAATGTTGTCATATGAAAAATAAAACTGTATTATTTTTTCTTTCTTGAATTTTTATTGATAGAATGATAACCTTGAAGCCGTGCACTAAAACGGTGCGCGGCCAACTCCTTAGCCAACCTCGGGTAGTCATAACCCGACTGACGCCGGAGGAGATCAGGCGAGCGGAGCGACGGGCGACGCCGCAGCCGCGGCGAGTAGCTGAGGAGAGCCGGCGAAGCACGCCATCGCCGGTGGTGAGTCGCCAGATGGCACGACACTCTGTGCAATTGGCGGGAGACGCGCGCCTATGGGGCTCTCCCGCCGAACTCGATGCGATCAGACGCGCCGCCGAAGCATTCGACAGCGCGTACCGGATCGAGCTAACCCGGGCCACCGTTACCGACACGGTGACAATAACCGCCTTGCCGACGCAGCCGTGGGAGCAGCCGGAGGAGGATGAGGACTTTGTCAGCCCATCCAGTGGGGAAGGCGAGACACCTGACGAGGGGGAGATCCCCATATAGATTTTAAGAGACATGCACTCGTTCCGAGGACGGAATCAGAGAAACCTTGTACATATTTCTATTTTAATAAAGTCATTGAGCCCATCCGTCCGGCGTAATAGCCTATAAGATATGCGACAGCGGTCGCTGGGCAGCGGCCCATTTAGAACATTAGGATTTTCTTTTTCAGCGATCCACAAATTTATTTAGTTTCTTTTGCGGCACGAAGTGCCTGGCCCGACCAGGGGAACAGCAGTTTATTTTCATTTCTACAGGTGCGTGGATCCGTTAGAAGCACCAGAACAATGATTGGTCGAGCCACACACAATCTTCAACGCGAGAACGCGTAAAATAGGTAGCGCGCGCGTCAGGCGAACGAGGGTCGAGATGCCGACTCCTAGTATCCTCACAAAAGGATCCTGCGAAAATCAACGCGATCCGACCGCGCGAACGTGGGGTTTGCCGGACAACCGGCAAAATACACGAAGGGAGCGCCGTAGCGCCAAACGGCTTAAACTGCCGCCAGAGGGAGGCCTCACCGATCTCTGGAAACAATCGCGAGCACGATCCGATCGCTCAAACCCCAGGTTTGCCGGACACGTCACGAAATGACGAACGCGGCGACGCAGCGCCAAAAGATTAAAACTGCCGCCAGAGGAAGGCTTCACCGACCTCTGGAGACTATCGCGAATGCGATCCGCCCGCGCAAACACTCGGTTTGCCGGACAGGGGGCACCATAGCGAACGAAACGTCGTGGCGTCACGACACGGAATCTGCATGCTTAGGGGGTACGAACAAACCCCAGGGATCAATCGCGAACGCGATCTGACCGCGCAAACACCTGGTTTGCCGCACAGACACGATATATCGAACCGAGCGTCGGACCGGGCTGAGACTTAAAATGCGCACTCAGGGAAGGTCGTTAAGACATATGAATCAATCGCGAGCGCGATCTGACCGCGCAAACACCCGGTTTGCCGGACAGATACTAAAGACGGGAATTGCGTCACCAGGGACACCTGGTACACCCGAAGATCGAATCGCGATCAAAATCCGACCATCCTAACAGGGGGTTGTCCGGACAGTCCGGACAACTGGTCTTTCTAGACGTCGGCTACAGGAAGTAGGGCCGGTATACGATCGGTAAGGGCCTAGAGAGTAGGCAGATAGGTCGCCGCCATTGGCGGATGTTTAACACGTGACCTGGATGTCCTCTCCAGGAAGTCGACGCGGAATCGAGATCGGGGACATCCGAGAGACCTTGCGCACAGGTCGGCGTCGTTCAAAATTCAATATTGTAAAAGTTGAATTGTTGCTACCCGGAAGTCGAAAAAACGCGACGCAAATAGTGTACCAGCGTTGGAAATTTCCATCGCGAACATCTGGCGCACACCTGGTGTGCCGAAACGCGTAAACACCTATTGTTAAGGCGTAGTATGGAAATTTCCAGAGAGGAGAAAGCGGCCGAGACCCCATGGAAGGGGAAAAACCTCGGTGGTAGGGAGCCCGAGAGAGCAACGTTTCTCGAGGCAGTCTCTCGTGGGCGCTCGTTACGGTAGCAACCTCGCGCGTATTATCCCGGCGTATCGTTGAGAATATTCGCGAACGCGAAACGGAATACGAATAATTAAGTCTATCGCAGCGTCCGAAACAAACGGGAACGCCCGCCAACAGCGTTACGTGACGTCGATACAAAAGACGTACGGGTTTTCGCGTACCTGAATCGCGAAATCGCACTCAGCGAGGCGTGCGACCGCCATCTTGTGTGGCAATCGTTAATTGTGAACCACCAACATTGTGCAACAAAAGTTAACAATAAAAGCATGACGTTTAAAGATATCATTAAGACGTCTAAAGACGTTTTTCATATATCATTTGATGTATTTGATTAAGAATATCTTTCTCGCAGGTATTACGAATGTAGTTATAAAAGAGACAAAAATGTAAGATGTCAAGCCCGTTTGAGAGTAAAAAACGGCAACTACATTTTAACCGGACATCGCAATCATGTTAAGCCTATTTGCCAATTGGCCGATATTAAAAAAGCAATAGAGCAGTCGCATCCAGGTGAAACGACAAGCAATCAAAAAAAGAATTGTTTCAACGTGAGTAAAAACAAATAAAGTAAGAAGATACTAAATGCTATGAGAAAGATGATTAGCTACTTATGTATTTATATATTATATATTTATATATATTTACAATTAATAACTTTTGCATTAACACTTAGATGTGATAACGTGCTGGATTTGACAAATGTCAAAAACGTGGAGAAATGTATTGAACGCTACAGAAAGAAGAAATGTTTTGGGCAGACTCCGAAAAATTTAAACCAGCTGAAAACTTGTTTAGAAAATCAAAATTGGAGTCAATTTTTACAAATTGACGAAACAAATTCATTTACAATAGAATTTGTTGTTAAAAACGACGACGTCAAAGCTATAATTTTTATAAATACCAATTTGATAGACAATTTGACGAAAAACCATCAAGATCATTTGACCATTTTCATTGATGGCACATTTGCGACCGTGCCTCAATTGAACAACAGTAACTGTCAGTTATGGACAATCGTCATTAGATAGATGTCAAGCCGGGGTAAGTAAGACAATTTGGCATCTATCTAATACAATGACAGAGTAAGTAAGACAATTTAAACCGTATTGTTTAAATAATTAGTTAATATCAATGTAAATATGTGACTAAATAAAATGTTTTTCAAATTTTAGACGTTTCCAATCGTTTACACAATAATGCACGGTCGCACTACTGAAAACTATACAGATGTTTTCAGTAAAATTTGCAATATTGTGCAAATCCATCCAACAAAAGCGATATCTGATTTCGAAAGAGCGGAACGAAATGCGCTACAAATAGCCTTCCCTGGCATAAAAGTCATTGGCTGCTTTTTTCATTACAGCCAGGTAATAAGAATAACAACACACATGATAACAAATATGAAATGCACTTTATCTTATGTCGCTTCCTTATTACAGGCGTTGGTACATAATGCAAAAAAGCATAAAATATTAAAGGGCGAACAAAAAGAATTAGGATATGGTGCAGTGAGGTTGCTCATATTTTTAGCCTTGTTGCCTGAGGCTTTAATAGAGGAAGGCTTTAATATAATCTCCACGGTTATTTTTGCCAATTGTAAATATGTACAGTCATATTTTAATTATTATTATGATACGTGGATTAAGGGTTTCAAACCCGAGTCGTTTTGCGTATATAAGCAGTTCGATAGAACAAACAACATATCAGAGCGACATAATAGAGAGCTGAAGAAAAGCCTGAATACGCATTCTACAATCGTCGCATTTTTAGGTATGTTGTTAACACTGTGTTACACTTATTTCAAAAATATTTTTACTGTTCTTATAATGAAATATTATTTACAGCAAACTTGACGGAACATCAAAAAAAGCATAAATAGCATGTTCAATTATCCCACGTTTTGGGCAAGATTGCAGTGCAATAACTTTAAGAAAGAGAAACATATTTATAAAATTTGGCAGAAATTTGAAAATTTAGCAGAGATAGATTTGCTACTGACACTATACGAGCTGTCCGAATTAGTGGGAAGAGAAATAAAGTTCCGAACATGTTTCTATTTTATATTTTAATTTTAATTTTCCTTGCCCTTTCACAGATACAGACATGCGATTATTTAATTTCTCATAATTCATACTTCTTCTTGATCTGTTTGCAATACATGACTTCTATTTTTCATCTTGCTACACAGTTGTTTCCTTCAAGAATCGATCCTCAATTTTTGGAGACTTCATATTTCCATATCAGATCTGAAATCCAAATAACCATATGTGTTGAGTCAAATATTGGCAATAAATCCTGTTTGTTGAAGGATAAGAAACATACATCATTCGGTAGCCTACATGACAAGATAGTGATAAACTTTGATTATATCTGTCAAAAGCCTCTATGAAAAAATGATAATAAAAATGATTTTACAAACCTGCTCTCTCGTCAATCTGTCGTCGCATTGCTACTGATAGATATTTGACGTTAGAATGTGACTTCTGCTTATTAGAACGCACTCGACAGTAGCCTCAGAATTTGGCAACCTTACTTCGTACAGAATTGTTTTCCAGCGATTGATATTCTGCAAGCATATATATGGATGGCTAGAAAACTGAAAAAAAAATCAGAGAAAAAAATCGGTTCAACACCTACAATCACAGAAAGCGCATAGATACCTAATCTTTTCTTTTATGAATATTAGCTACTTATCTGATATGTATTTGTTGATGACAATGATTCTAGTGCGCAAGCGAATTGATTCCAGTGCGAAGAACTATGCCACAACCATAAGTGGTATTTACTGCGACAGGTCAAAACACTGAAAAATAAAAATGATTAATTACATATAATTATTGTTAATCCACTTGCATACACAATCGTACGCATACACAATCGTACATACATATGATGATATTTAAATATCATCCCAGTCGACACAGAGCATTAGTGTCATTACTTCTATGTTATAATTTCGCATTCAGTAATTTTAATGTAATACAACAACATATGTTAATTACATTTACATTGTTGAATGCAAAATTATAATATATATGTAATGTCACTGATGCTCTGTGTCGACTAAAATCGTTTTTCACCTTATTCGCTTTATATTCTCACTTTGTCTTTTTACTTATATTTTTATTAATTTATCATCTTTATTTAATTCTATTTTAATGAAATACTACAATGTATTTTATACTTACATTTGGATGTACAGCAGTAATACGATTTATGCTATTTAAATACACACGCGCGCACATATGTCAAAGAAGTTACTTAAACTGACAGCTTTACTACTAACACAGTGGTACTAACTCTTAGAAACTAAAATTAGTAACTACTAAATCGTATAGAGATTTTCGTTCGTACCAACATTACTCCCACCACTTTTCGGGGAACTGCCTAACCATACTGTTTGAGATCGCAAACTTAGCATCGCGACGAAGTCGCGTTCGGCTGCATGTCAGCACATGCACGCTTGCAGTAAATTTCGGTTTAATATTTTATGAAGTGAAAGTGACTAATGTTCGTCAAAAATGTCGCATAAGAATTGTCAAGGAAATATTCGGTATAGTATGGATCTTTCGGGATTAGCTTTCTAGAAACTTTAACATTGTTATCGATAATAAAGTCAAACAACAACGCTAGAACAAAGGAACGATCCATGCTATACACAAAGCACTCGAAAACAGGTGACGACCCCGTCGGGTCACCACGTGAAATCGGTGACGTCGGCTCCATGACGCAGGACTCCGACGGCCAATCACCCTCCCGAAATTCTGGGAAATCTGCAGGGAGGGAGTTTTGCCTCGGAGGTGTTAAAAGGACCGTCGCCGCGCCGCGGAACCGATTTCGCTCGCAGATCATAGAAAACCCGCTTTCGTACTCCGCTTTGCACACCGCTGTTCCGCGTTTTGAACGTTTTCGCCGCATCTCTAGCCGTAGCTTCTGTGCGCGCTCCACGGCTTCCTTGAAAAAAGGGAAAAAACTGTAAATACTTGTACATATTAGACATTATTAAATATATTTGTTTATTTTGCAATTCGGTACTTGTTCCTTGCTTTTGTGGTCGTCTCGTTACCTCGCGCTATCTCGCGCAACCGCGTGCTCTCGAACAATGTCCAATCTGTAATATTTTTTATTTCACAACGCTTTTGAACAACTTCTTCTTTATATTGTAGATGCTAATCGATTGATTAGCGAGGTCCCTAACAAGCCCAATCTTTCTGATAAGGAGAACGACAGTCGCAGCTCTGTCGTCTCTAATAACTCCAGCGATTTTTCGTACGTGCCTGATTTTGAGAGTTCGAATGGTAGCATAGGACAAAAAGAACAGAATAATACCGATATTAATAATGTTTCTACGACATCTCAAAACATATCGACGGATTTGGATGCTTCTTTTACAGTCAATAAAGTTGAACCAGCGCACCAGACGACGTGGAAATGTTTGTAAAAAGCGCTGAATCTGGAATTAAAAAGAATTTTTGTGTTTTCTGCAAGGCGGAACAAGGAAAGTTAAGCCGACATGTTATCCGTAAGCACAAGGATGAAGAGGAGGAAGTTCAATTTTTGAGCTTCGAGAAAGGATCTAACAAACGGAAGAAAATAATGGAAAAAATTCGAAAACGTGGACAATTCTATTTTAATACGAATAGAGCTATTAATACTGGAGAACGAATAGTTACGCGGAGGCCGAATGCCAAGTATAAAAAACTTGCTACAGATTTCGTGACGTGTTCATCATGCCTTGCTGATTATGCAAAAACTTCTCTTCGACACTTGGAATGATTTAGCTGCCAGTAGCCTCATTTCTATTCGGCTGTTCAACAGACGTCGAGCAGGCGAAATTGAACGGTATAACTTTCCCCAGATTGTGAATTGCACGTATTTTTGAGCTGCTTTCTGAAAATCTTTAATTAATATCCGTTTGATTTCGCCTGGTCGACGTCTGTTGAACAGCTGAATACCGAACAAATACGGGTTGTTTTTATTTACGTTTGCCAAATGCCTGTTTTTTAAAAGAAGTTCTAAGCACATTAGAAGTTCCCTGTGCAATAACACTGGTACTGTACGGTTCAACTTTCCCCGGATTGTGAATCGTACGTATTTTTGTGCTGCTTTCTTTTCTTCAATTGAAAATTTGGTATAAGCTTCGCCAATTGTGTCTTCGTCGATTTTTTGATAATTTTTAAAATTAATTAATATCCGTTTGATTTCGCCTGCTCGACGTCTGTTGAATAGCTGAATAGAAATCAGACTACTGGCAGCTAAATCATTTCAAGCCTTCTTCGAAAAATGTTCTTTTAAAGCTTCATAATTTTTTCTTAATTTGTCGCTGAGATACACTTGTAGTTTCTGAATATCATTTATCGACGGAAAAACTATAATCAATTACTTTTTTTACGGGTTTGAGTTTCTAAAGCGATGCTAATTCAGCATTATTCAGTTTTTAACTGGAATAATGCAACAATTAAAACATGTAACAAAATTTAAAAAAACGGAAATATGTAGAAAAAATATATGTGACAAATCTGTATGTTGAATTTACATTATAAATGTAAAAATATAAAAAAAATTAGTCTAAATTATTGTATTTTACCCTGCGTTGTGAAAC
>NW_020217308.1:0-1269 GCF_003070985.1 Temnothorax curvispinosus | reverse complement strand
ATTATTGTAAAATATATAAATTATAAAATTACAAATTAACTTTTTTACTAACCCCAATAAAAGAATCGAGATTTATTGACAGAATATAACCGCTGATAAATTTTATTAGTATTCCTGAACGAGTCATAATTATCAATAAACTTCCTTTGAGGTTTCTGTCCATCGTTACCCCATCTATCGCGTTAAACCCCTCTAATAAAAGATGTCTCTTCTTTCGGATCCTAAACTTTGTATTATAATTTCGACATTGTCACCTTTCAATTTTCCAGTCGTTTCTTTTTAATGGTTGGAGATACTGCGATTATGTACGAAATAAATAAAAAATACAAATAAAAAAATTTTTTTTTTCACAAGCTCTATTCGACGATATACTTACAACTATGTTCCCATTTAAGATTTCAAAGTTTGCTTTAATCTTCACTACCTTCGGTCAGTTCCAGAAAAAACGGAAACATTTGTTCGAATTTTTAGATAGGATTTGGGGCTTAACATTTCTCTCCAATTTCCTGTCACCTCGCGTTTACGTTTACGGAAAAATTAGTCTGATACATCCTATATATAAAAAATATTTGGGGATTCATAGAACAAACTTTAAGGGATAATAGGTTTCACCAAATTTTTGTTAAGAAACTCGTTAAGTCCCATGAGTCTTGAAACCCTATATATAGAGTGAAGAAAAAGTGTCGAAATTGAATCGAAAACTTCTCAAATCAAATACTTTTAAAAAAATTGTTTTAAATAAATAAGACTTTCTCAGCTTTTATAACACTGTTGGTATATTTACAGAAAATTCTATATAAAAATCGCAAATTACTAAGTAATAAAAAAAGAAAAACGCTTATATAAGTCATTTATTATTCATTTATTTGTTAACACTATATAATAAATAACAAGAAACTTAAATAATTAGCATTAATTACACAGGTAGTTTAATTAAAAAATACGGTTCTCTAGCTTCTATACTACCTTCCATTCGAATTACGCTGTTTGCGTTTGTTGTAGTATATTATAAGCCGAATATGATGTTTTAAGTAACTGTAACAACGAAATTGTTTTCAAATTTATTTTGTGATTGCTAATTTCGCAAAATATTAAATATTATTGCCAAATAATGGACTATATGTAATACATAGTTACTATAATCTCCAAAAAGCTTCATAAAAATTAATTCTTATATAGAAAGAATACAATTCTTATGATAAAATAATATATATAATTTAAAAAATATAAATCAAACGTTGTTACGTGGTGTATCATAAATTTTTCAAT
>NW_020217307.1:0-6270 GCF_003070985.1 Temnothorax curvispinosus | reverse complement strand
GTGCATCGAGAAATTCTTGATTTCACATTGATTTATACTGTTTATACATCATACATTTTTGTTTACGTTATTTATTAAGTATGAGTAATATTCTCATCTTTATGCGATACGCGAAACTTATCAGCTCGGGGAACATTTATCAAGCGATACAATCGTAACTCAGCCGTTAGGCGAATGATGGACGACACGCCAAGCGATCCACGAACGCGTTTATCCAATTTGCCGCGTCGGCTAAGTAACAACTAAGTTGAATTAAATTAATATTAATTTACGTAACGCAAATCAAAACCGCCCTTGCGTGGTTTTCGCGATTCATCCGCGTCGTTCGTCGACTCGTTCAATTTTATTGGCTCCTTTTCACGAGGAAAGCGCTAATGAAGTCCGCTCGAATCTCTTTCTCAGCGGGAAAATCATTGGCTTCTTTTTTTGTTTTGTTTCGAAGCAGCTCAATGTAACGAGTAAACAACGAACAACGGAGTTTACAGTTTGATCGCAGCGAAAGCTCGTTACGACGCGGCGCTACGCGTCGGATGCTCGCGTTGCGCTTTTACCGTATCGAGGCTTCGTTATGCCGGGGACCGGGGACGGTAACCGGAGTATTCCAATGAAACTTCGTTACCGCACGAAATTTCATTGCACACAGCTCCGCGCTGCGGAGCGGAATTTCGCCGTGTTTTCATCCGCTTCCGCTTCCCGCCTCCGTTTGTCGCGCGCAAACTTGCGCGCGAGATACACGAGATCGCTCCGCCGCCGCCGCCGCTCCACAATTGCAATTTAATGGACGCATTTATACGTCGCGAGATAAAAGGCAATACTGTTATTGGGCCTTCAAAGAATGTGTCCTCATTATAGAATTCTCTTTGAATAAATAAACGCACGGCGTAATCATTGAGTCTCTAAGCGCTACGCAGCACAATGATAATATTATTTATATTATTAATATTATACTAGCTGTTACCGGGGCTTTGCCCGGGCGTTTTTCTTTTTAACAACTTTATATGTGTTATTGCAATTTGAATTCCCATTTTTTATTGTAAATTCTTATAGCTTTCTTTGTAAGCTTTTTAAATTTTTTTAAAATTGGGTTATATCACAAATGGCATATAGTCTATGTCACTCAGAAAGATATAAGCTATCCACCAGTGTAAAAATTTTTGAAATCGATTCAATAGTTTTTAAGATATATATTATTATATACAGTGTTAAAAAAATTTTGAGAGCAGGTAGTATTTATCAAAACGAGGAGAAAATGTCCAGTAGACATGGGTCCCAAATATACTAAATACCTGTTAAGGTGCCAATTCATGGGACGCTGAAAAACAGCGTTGAGCGACGTCACGTGACATCACTATGATGCCAGCGTCAAGAAACAGAAGTTGGATTTTTCCAACTTCAAGCGTCAAAGCCAAAGCAACGCGAAGACGCCGAAATTTTGACGCTGTTTTCCTTTTCATGAATTTCAATTGACGCCGGCGTCAATTGTGGTCATGCGACCTTCTTGCCGCTGAAAATGAGCGTCGAGCGTCAGCATGAAAAGGCACCTTTAAGATATGGGTCAATATACTATAATAGGTGTTCTGCATGGTTCCCATTCATTGTCATACACCCTTTAGCCCTACGTCTCAGAGAATCATGCACTCTTACGAATACACCTGGCTGCTCTCGGATTTGCTGACACGCATTAAATACACGTTCCTACAATGTTGCATGTCATCAATAGGTGTTGAATCCACCAAGGTTTTTAAGTGTCTTCATGAGCCAAAAATCTAAGGGATTAAAAAAGGTCAAGGGACGGACAGACCAAACTGTTGGACCACCGTGACTGAAGGATGTGTGACAATGAATGGGAACCACGCAGAGCACTTCCTATAGTAGGTATACGATAAAGACTGTCCCATATTTTAACAGATATGTTTACCGGATGTTTTCTTCTTGTTTTGATGAGAATAATACCTGCTCTCAAAATATGTAACACTTTTTTTTAACCCTATATATGTATATTTAAAACAGAATTTAAAATAGAATAAAATTAAAATCAAATTTAAATGATTTATTAATATATTATTCTAATGTTTATATGTGTCGCGGGATAAAACGCAATACTTTTATTGGGCCTTCAAAGAATGTTCTCATTACAGAATTCTCTTTGAATAAATAAACGCACGGCGTAATCGCGGAGCCTCTAAGCGCTACACAACGCAATAATTCATTAAAATATTAAAACGAGACCTCGATAATAAGATAAGAAGCTTTGAAAACGTGAATTAATGACTGCAAATTCGAAACCCATTCGCGATATATGCAGCCAGTTGCAAGGCGATAAAAGGTGAAATGCGAGGCGGAAGTAACCGGTCACTAATCGCGCGTGCTGGATCTCGTTAGAGAATTATAGTTCGTTTTCTTATTACACCCGGTGTCTCGGTAGTAAATTTTCGTCAAACGAGGCCGCTCGACAAATTGATTGGGAAATTCGCGACGAAGGATGGAAACAGGCGACGAGATAATTTCGGGACATTCTCGAGGTACTTCCAACTTTTCGTGCCCCAGATTCTCTGCAGCATTTTGTTTTTCTTTTTTTTTTCGCCTCTATGAGGACGCTTCGTCAGATTTCAGCTCGATTTGCCTTCGGCAAAAGTTTCGGTAAACTTGCTCGCAATTTTTCGAACGACTTACTTCAAATATCGTTCGCGTCTTTTCCTCCCCCTCAGATGAATCGACGCGAATCGAGCGCGAGGAAATTTTCCGCGACACCCCGTATACGAGCGCGTCGTTGATTATGATTGTCCTATAACCGTGAGACATTCGATTCTATTGTTCGATTCTCGACTCTCGTGTCCGGAACACGCCGCGGAAAGTTTGGCAGACGCGTAATTCCGTTTTAGCTCCCGCCCGCCGCGCCGCGGCGCGAATTGATTCGCGCGAACGATATCGGATCGGCGTAGATTAGTTTTCCACGTCGATGACAGAGAAATGATTCAAACGCAATTATTTATAGCGCGAATCTATAAGCCGGGTTCTATAGAGCGACGGGTGTACATCGAACGTCGAGGGTAGCATACGAGCCGTCTAATTTCATGTGACCTGGAATTGTTATAAGCGGGTATATATCGCTTAAGTTGTTAATCCGTCTTTGAAATCGCGCTTGTTAACGAAAATCGAGATCGTGACCCGGTATAGGTTACTCCGTATAGTAAGATGCGCTTCCATCGCAACGGCGCGGCGTGGAATTTAATATCTTTGTAATTTGACGGGAAATAGACGGCGTAATCTTGCGAGAATAGCTTTAAAACTTGGCGAAATAACTTCAAAATAGCGCCGAGAAAGTTCAACCGACGACCTATAAGAGAGAGGGGGATATTAGACGCCGCGCTATGGCGTGCGCCTTTCGCGGGGTACACTCTGTATATACCGGTCGAATCTATTTCTGCATGTTGAATCGCGTTGTCAATCGCGTGCACCCAACGCGTCTGCACGCGCTCTCTCGCCACTCGGTCACCACGCAGTCAAAGGGGGGGTCTTTCCCTCCTCCTCCCCCCCCCCCGGGTGCAGGATTTAGTACGCGATAAAACGTGAAAGGGAACGTCCGATGGAAAGTCGGTTGGTCGCCAAAGTGATCAGATCACCCACAAGCAGAGCAATCTTCTTTTTCCCGGGCCACGTTGACCTTTGCGGGATATGTGGGCGCTAATATCGGTGACATCCGGGAACGATTGCGCAAGCATTAGGGCTCGTGCACAATGAGAGGAATATAAGGAACGAGGAATTAAACATAGAGAGAATTCCGTGTCTTGAAAAAAGATGCGACTACTATGTTTAATTCCTTGTTCCTTATTCCTGGCATTGTGCATGAGCCCTTACAGTCCCCTCTCCCCTCCCCTCCCTCCTCTCCTCCCGAACGATGTTTATCGTTTTCTCGCTCTATATTGCAGCCTTTTGTTACGAGTTTGTTTTTCTCATGGGGAATCTTGGATCCCTGGGAATTAATATAGATCCTTTTATATTAGGATGAGAGCGCTTGTATATACGTAAAGCGCAATAGGGAAGTCTAGATTTTCCTAACGGATGCGGAGTCGGCTCTTCCCCTTGACTGTACGCGTTCCCGTAGGGCGATCTCCTAATTACGAAGGTATTTCATATTTCATGTAAAAGGGATCTTTGTGAATCAAGATGTGATTAAATATATAAACGGATAAAGGAAACTCTCTAGTCTCCCTCGTTAATTGTAAATTGACTCGATTCTAAACTTAAACTCCATCCGAAACTTCACTCGAGACTTACCCGCGGAGGAAGTTTAATGTTGGAAAATAGAAAACTCGCTACTAATGGCGAATTCCCGCGCGATCTCCCTCGAAAGAACGTGTCTTAGGCTTTAGCTCTCGCTAACTTTTTAATCATATACTTTTACATTTTGTATTTACTTCTACGTCAATTCCCGTCTAAGAGGAGCGAGACAGGTCTTAATTCTTCGCCCCGGGAGAAAGGGTCGGGATAAATTTAGAAATTTTAGTGAAACATACGTGGAACAGATCCGTCACTTTTTAACTGCACGCGCGTTAAAATTGGCGAAAATGTCCGAAATTGACGTTGAATATTCCCGGTCGCTGGCGGGGTATCTTTTCTAGTTTTGTCCGTCCTGCAAAAGGTTAAAACGTAGAAAGCAACTATATTTTTAGCGACTCATCGTTGCTTTATCTTTCTTTACGTAGAATATACATCTTATATTTTTAATTTTATTTTTAATCTTTTTTTTGTGATTTATGATATTTTGACAGTGTATATACATCTTATAAGGTTATTTCTCGGGTTATTTTCTCAGACAGAATTGACAAGCATCACGCGTAATTTTATAGATAATATGCGTCTTTTATGAGGATTTGAATATCTGATTATCGAAATAATTCCATTGTCTGGTCGAACGTACAACGACAGCTCATAAAATTGTTATCTTGCGATGTATCGCGATACGCGAAAGAAGTGTCTACTGATATAAACGTAAACTTTGTAATAATTCACTCTTTTCGCCGTTATCGCGTACATCCTGATTAACTGCGATTAACGTTTTCTCGTGCTTCAAGATTAGCGATGGTTGATATAAGATAAATCTGCACGGTCGATTTTCCTCGTTTTTTTTTTATTTTGTGATTAACTGCGCGCTGTGCAAACACTTGTGCAATACTTTTTAATATTTCCGCGTATTAAAAACGGTGTTTCTCGAAAAAAAAAGAAAAACGCAGTGACACTTTATTACGTTTCTCGGAACATCAGTGATTGAGTGATTGTGATTGAGCCGCTAAATTCTTTAGAGCTCGAAGATCATAAATGACACGCAGCTTTAAAAGATTTAATAGAATATTACGAACGACATTAGAGAATAGAAAATTATGAACCATTAATTAAAAATTCAGTGTTACTCAAATTAAGCGCTTCAACATATAACACGCATATAGCTGCTAATTCCTGCTGATGTATTATTCATCGATAACGAATCCTTCGACCGGAGAAATTGCCTAGTCATAATCTTCATGGTCGGCGGAGTGACTCACAATGGTCTCTTCCTCTCTCTTCAATCGGAACTTTTGAACAATAAAACTTTTTCAATCGCAGCCCTCCCTTTTTTTTCTCTTCCGCCGAAGATCCGATGCAATCGCTGTAAATATGCATTTTATTGCCATCTGCACACGGTGTGTGGCACACAATCGCATTGTCGTCCCCCCGCGTTTTGCAACGGTATCGCAGTATTACATCGTTATTTATTCGTCGCGTTCCACATTGCGGCGAAAATGCATCGTCGCTTACACACACACAAAGGGCGACCCCGCGTTGCCTCTCCATTTTTATTTTTATTTTGTATGCGCAACGAGTCACATCCCGGGAGAGTTAATCATTTCCGTTTTTAATTTCCTGCCGTTGGTTTGTGCGGAATTGTGTGTTTCAAACGCGAGGCTGCTGAACGCTTCGCCCGGTGTCTCTTGTGTAACACGAGGATACCCCATACGTCGTCGGTGAATTGTAGCGAGGAAAAAAGTTGGAATCAATCGCGCGCAATCAAAGCGAGATGCGCGATTTATTAATTTACGCGTTGCTATGGCAAAATCGGGCATTGTGCGGCTCGAGGCTCGAGTTCGTATAGAAAAAACGAATAAAAATGCAGACAAATGTAGTAGAGATAAAGCAATATTACGTGGCACGACGCAAATATAATACAACGATGAAAAACACAACGTTTCGATAATGGCGAAATACTTGGGGATATTTTGTAACATATTATTT
>NW_020217306.1:0-2564 GCF_003070985.1 Temnothorax curvispinosus | reverse complement strand
TGTAGTACACATTGTTTAGCCACAAGAACAAATATATATTATATAAAAAAAATATATATATTATATAAACTAAGTATATCAATAATAACTAAATCAGAAATTATATTATATGCTACATTATGAACTATATAAACACTATATTAATATTTTATATAAACTCTGAGGACGGACATCAGTCTTCTCAAAAACATATAAAAATGCAGAAAAAAAATTGATAAAAGTCCTCAAAATATAGTACTTCAAATAGCATTTGTCAACAAGATTTAGAGAGAGTTAAAGATTTAATCTCAAACATAAGCACAACCAGTTCAACTTATAAATATTTTGCATTTCAAACATCTGACCATTATAGAAAAGTCTTGTTACTTTAACCAAGAAATAACATAGAAGATCTCTTTTAACTTGAAGAACATTGTTTTCTTAAAAACGCCAACAAACATTATAAACTTCACAAAATTATGGCAGTAGATTATGAATTTTTTTTTAAATCGAAGACAAAACAAAAATAATAGCCTGAAAGGCACATAAATATTAAACTATGCAAAACAACTCAAACCAAAAAATAAAAGACAAATAATGGAATTCATGAGAATCACGCAAGTTTTCAATATACAAAAGCTTTTATATAAAGCTCACAAACGGTGAAGTCGAAATACAACTGTAGTCCTCCAAGCTAGTTGATCTAGTCTGACCGTTGCATGGAAGTGTTGAACCATCGTTTCATATGGTCTTCAAATACGGAAATCTGTACCTTAGGAAACTTCTTCAAGCAAACACCTATTAGAGAGAAACAAAGCAGGAGTAGTTTAATGTATGTGTATATACATAATATATATATTATATGTGTATAATATGCTTACATGAAAAAAACAAAGTTAATAAATGTGAAGATAATTGTTTAAAAACAAGATGATACTCACCTTCTACTAGATTTTTTACTTTGGACTTTTCAAAACTGAGCTTAATTCCTCCAGAACCTTTCCAACTAATGAGTCGTGCCAAGTTATTCCTAAGTAGGGTCGACAAAATAGAGTAAGTGAAGAGAGAGGTTGTCTCTCCCTTTCCCTTCCATAACAGATACTTGAGCTACAACACAAAGAAAGCCAATCAAAGTACTTAATAAACACATGTTAGTAACTGCATTATTATATATAACTGTGGTAGAAAACTCACCATATGGCCATACAATATTTTATCATCTAAATGACCATCAAAGTTTGCAAAAAATTCCTCAGTTTCCAATGGCAAGGAAGGGAACCCTTCAGGCCGATCAAAACCATCTTCATTGGGGAACAACTCGTTCAAAATTTGGGCCATCCCAATATTCTGCCAATCTATCTTGGCTGACAATTCTTGCATATAATGTAGCATTACTTGATCTTAAGGCTTACCTATCAAAAAACCACATGAATCAAATGACAGCTTTGGACTGATAGATGTAATTTGCTCATAACATAAAAAATCATCATAAAAACTGCCAATTATCAATGAAAACAATTTTCATTTCTTCAAGGATATAAGAAAATAGAGAATATAAGACTTACTGCCAGTTGATCCAGATCCAGAGATCGTTGATATGCAGCTTCTGCATCCTGTTGTTGGCCGTGAATCTATGAACAACAAAACCAAACAACCTCTAATATAACCTCATTATAACTATCCAACAGAACTTTAAGAATCGAGGGTCTAATTATTATATAGTTAGCAATTATACATACCTTCTTTAACAGAGTCGACATTTCCTTATACTTCTAGGCAAACCACGTCGAACGTTCACAACACAAAACTGGCAGCGAAAACGCGGGTAATCCGTTCTCTTCTAGATCCTTCTCTTCTGAAATTCTCACGATCTTACTCTGAAGCTCCTCGAGTGACTCTCGATCTCGATGTTATTCGATACCTTCAATATATCGATACATATATATCGATGGCGTCACAATGATGTCATTTTGACGTCACTGCAAGGAGCCTTGATGAAAAATTGACCATTTAAAGTCAAAATGACATCATTTTGACGTTTTCGTGACTTTTTGTTCTCTTTGGGTAGCTTACGAGAGCCTAAAAGACAATGATAGCTCCGCAGTCGATGCTGCTATTTATACTCCTTTCTTTCTCCGTCACGTGACTACCTCGAAAATGGCGCGTTCTGATTAGCTGCCTTCCCCAAACTTTAATGTAAGCTGCCCTCAAACTTTAATAGTAAGTAAGTATGGTTTATGAGCAGAGAGAAATAGAAAAAAAAATATTATATAAAAATAGCTCTCAAAATGCGTTATTGGAAAGTAATAGAAAAAGATGGAATATTGAAAAAATATTAAGGGTTTTGCCATACGTGTGACACGCCATTCGATTATGTTTATCTATTTGTTTTTCTATTCTGCAAGCTTACTATTTAAAATTATGAAAATAATTAAAGGTAATCATAAAAACTTGTATGAATATTAGTAATGATTGCAGTACCTTATGTAGAACGTTATCTCAAAATGCCGCGAGTTTTTACAAACGAAAAACACACGGATATTTATTTTGTGTATGGTTTATGTGCAGGGAATCTGAGAACTTCC
>NW_020217305.1:0-1533 GCF_003070985.1 Temnothorax curvispinosus | reverse complement strand
TTTCAAGTTCAAATCCTGATCGGCTCTGTTAATTTTTCCGTTTACCCTTCTCGCTGTCCAAAATTTCCTTCCGTATCTTTCTTCCATCCTCACTACACTCCTTGTTTTCTCGTATATTTCCATGATTCTCTTTCCCAACTTCTCATTCACCTCTGGTTTTTTTAGACATCATCCCAAAACCCTCTTGTCCACTGAATCAAATGCCGCTCTTGGATCTAAAAAGCAGCCACTACCTTCTTTTTCCTCTTTAATCGCTTCCCTATCGCATAATTCAGTGTGTAAATGTTGCCCACCACTCCTCTCCTCTTCCTAAACCTTGCTGGGTTTTCTGGAATCATCCCCTTCTCCACCATCTCTTCCCTCAACCTATTTGCTAATATCGACGCGTACACTTTGTACGCCGACGATATCAGCGTAATCCCTCTATGTTCACTACCTCTTTTGCCCCTCTTTTTCGCTATCAGAACGACTACTCCGTCCTTCCACGCCTCTGGAAAACCCTCTCTTTTCCATACTCTCCCATAACGCCTTTCTTAAACCACTTCCCCCATAACTCCACACTTCATTTCCTATCTAGTCCTCTTCCGCTGCTTTACCTTTTTTCAGCCCTTTCAGCACTCTCTCTACTTTCTTCCATCTTATCTCCTTCTCTTTCTCCACTTCCCCATCCAATCCCTGCTCTCCCTCCTCTCCTAGAAGAAGCCTTCGCTTGTATTCCGTTTCTTCTAACATCTCCCTAAAGTATTTTTCCCACTCCTCTAATGTTATCTCCTTATTAATTTCTACCTTTCTTCTCCTTTCCTTGTTTATTACTTCCCACACCTGCTTCTCTGTTCTCGCTTCTCTTGCCTCTTTCAGCAGATTTCTCTTTTCTTCCTTTTTCCTCACACTTTTCCTTATACTCCTTTCTTCTCTTATGATCTTCTTTGTGTTTTCTTCCTCTTTTCCAGTCTCTTAATAATTTTTCTATCTCCTCCCTCTTCTTCCTACAGTCCCCATCCCACCATACTCCCTTTTTTTTGCCCCTTTTTTTACTCTTCTCAACCTTACTTTTATCTTAATTTTTTTTGTCAACTTTTCGACCTCTTTATCTATTGCCCCCCTACCTATTTCTACCTCCTCCGTTCTTCTTCAAAACTCCTCTCTTGCCTCTTCCGACCAATCCGTCTTTTTCACCCACCTCTTTTCCTCCGCTATTGTCCCTCATCTCCTCTCACCACCACCCCCTTTGTTCAACCGTACTGCTACTGATTGGTGATCCGAATCTACCTCACATAATCTACCTTTAATCTTGTCACTATTTCAAAAGCTTTTCTATCTCTTATTGCGTAATTGATCACTGTTTCCCCCTTTTTCCTGTAAAAGTCGCCTTCCCCTCCTCACCTCCCTCCTTTGCTTCGTTCATAATTTTCCACCCTTCCTCTTCCACCCATCTAATCAGCCCTTTTTCCTATTTATCATTTTATCTTTCGATTTTCTTTCAACACCCTCTTTTCTATCCTCCAGCGCTCCTTTCTCCCCTGTTCTCGCATT
>NW_020217304.1:0-2269 GCF_003070985.1 Temnothorax curvispinosus | reverse complement strand
ATATATATATATATATCACAGGAATGTCCTGAAAAAAATTTACGTCTTACGGCAGTTTCTAGGACAGTTTTCGAAATCTGATTACGAATGTGAGGGTATATCCCAGGACTGTACATTTTAGAAAACGTAAACAGTCCTGGAACATATCTCTGGGCATACATATATATATCTTTGTATGTGAGTGCACGCGCGCGTGTATGTGTGTGTGACAATTTACATCAGAATTTAAAAAAATCATACAACTTGAGTGACAGAATAATGATGAATTGGTTGATCATACGAACTTTTCAATATTACATAAGTTCTTCAAGATTTGGGATCTTGCTTCAACTTTCTGCATTTATTTATAAACAATTTATAAACAAAACTTCTTATAATTTATAAAAGTTTTTAAGAATTTTAGTTAACCTTTTCTTTGAAATTATAGTATTGTAGATATTTAATGTTCTTTTTTTTCTCAATTTGGTCGTGCTATTGAAGTTCGAAGTAAATTAAAGTATTTAATATTTCTGTCATCTTTTGTTACGTTATCTCAACAGATCGTCGATCGAATTCAATACCAAGATATCTTTAAATAGCAGAATTTAGAAATATTTCAAATTTAAATTTAACTTTTTTAAATAAAAATTTTTATAAAGGTCAGTTGTTATTTTTAAGAACTATAAAAAGCACAGGACAGAAAATTTGCTCACGCGCGGGCATCATATATAAATGCTACTTTAATTGTCAAATAAATTATACTAACGTCGCTAATTAAACGTAAATTAAAAAAAAATCAAACCGACTTTGATTCTCCTTTAGATTGTCTATTTGGTCATAACAAATAGTTTGATATTTATATATTTTTAACTCTGTCTTTATATTACTGAAAACTTATTTTGTTCATAGTAATATCATGCTACTCTTCTTTAAAAAATCTATTTTGTGAGTTATTGTAGTGCCTTTTCAAAAAAGAAAAGAATCAGTAAAAATGTAGAGCATTGTAACGATCAATAACCACAAACATTTGTTTGCAATTTTTCGAATTTCTTCATAGTTGGAAGCTTAAATTAAGAAAATACAGCAATACATTTGCATAGTTTATGTAAAGAGTTAAATTATATCCATCTCTTTAAACGATCTAAACTATTGCTACTATTCTTTTCCTTACAGATACAGCAAGTATCTATTTATTTCCTGATCCTCAACTTGCAGTTTAAAATTTACAGTATGTATTATATTAACTTTAACATCAACTTTTACATACGTACTACATATCATATATCATTTTTAACTTATAGCAGCATAGTTATCATTAGCAGTTTCATAATTCTATAACTCTGCCTCAACATAACTACAGTATAGAGACTACATTTTTCATTTTTTACTAATACTTAATTTACTTTACGCCCTGCTTGCAATGCTTTAAACCTCCGTCCTTTGATAACTCGTTCTAATTATATGTGTTTCCATATCTATCCCCTTACATTCTCAATATTTTTTTTCTTTACTTTCCCTCTCTCTTTTTTTCAATTCTAAATTATATTTCTCTCCTTCACACTTATAAAAAAATTCATGTATTTGTGTATTAGTTCTAATCGTTTTACATTCCTTTAATAGTTTAATATATGTAACATATTTTCTATTGCGTTCTTACTCTAAATATTCTGTCACCCTCTTCTCTCCAATCTTGGTTTCCTTTTGTCTCATCTCTACATCTATAACATCTGGCTATTAAAGGACCCCGCACAATTCTTATAAGAAAAACATTTTCGGTTAATTTACCCGAGAAAAAATATTCATATCTGACAGTATATGAACATATATAAACATATATGATATATATATGAACATATATAAATGAGATATGAACAGATATAAGTTTTACATGCCCATATATAAAGCATATATAATCATATATGGTTATCTATCGTTATATATTATGTGTAGCAGATATAACACTATACATAATCGTATCTGGCCTCACATGGTCGTATATAAAGAATGTTCGGCCATGTATTATCAGATATAATTATATGTGGCCATACATAACTGTATCGGTACTGTAATATGATCATATATGGCAAGACATGATGCTGTATATGATTGTATATGTTCATATACGGCCGGAAATGATATGAAACATGATCAGATCTGTCTATATATGACCAGATTGGGATATAATGATATAAAATGTCCGGGAAAATATTCATATCTGACAGTATATGAACATATATAAATGAGATATGAACAGATATAAGTTTTACATGCCCATGTGTAGAGCATATAT
>NW_020217303.1:0-1703 GCF_003070985.1 Temnothorax curvispinosus | reverse complement strand
AATTTTTATTTCTCAATTTATGTAATTTTAATGAAATATTAATTAGATTTGCACATTATATATAGTACTTATAAACCATTTCGAATTAAATTAGACACATTTATTTGTGTTTATGATTTTTTTTTTCTTTAATGTATCTACCACTATCTATAATAACCAATATCTATAATATATTTTATATATTTATATATTATGTAATAGATAATGGTAAATTATCTATGATGGGTAATTTATAGTACAGATCAATAAAGTAAAGTAAATCTGAAATGAATGAAGTCTGTAATAGATAATAGATAATTTACTATCAAGTTACACTATTGATCTTTCTTCTTGAATGTTCCTGCTTGATGAAATTATACTCTTTAGGAGCTTTCTAACAAGCGACACAAGTTGATACAAACGTTGTTCTATCTTTCTTTTTTGACAGTGAATAACAAAGACAAAACGACACTTGTATGGTTTTGTGTTGCTTGCTGGAAATTTTCTTTTATATATCTATAGAAAATATATTGTTTTGAAAGAGAAAAATAAGGTAAAAAGAGACATAACGTTTTTCTGTTATAAGAAAAAATTTGTTATTTGTATATTTCTGTATAATATTGATATCTTTATTTGATAGCTATAGTACTACAATAATCTATTGTTGATGTAATAGATTGCATGAATTTCTTACCTTTTATGTTGCTTTGGAACATATTATTTTTCTCATGTTTTCACTATTCTGTTGAAATATAAGAATATATTTAAGTATATAATAATTTGTATAGACAAAGAGAATTTAAGGTTGATCGTGAGCGTTGTAAAATGAAAATGATGGTTGGTATCAATTTATATTTGTTTATAGGGAAGAAGTGCATATGCTTGAAATATCCGACGAAGACGAGCCTGTAACTTTTGTGAAAAATGAGTCTATTGGTTCTAAACCGATACCTATGGCGACTATGCGCAGCTCTAAGCTTGCAGCGATGGCAGCGAACATTAAATCTCCAGAAGCTGACAATGAAACTGATATGGATAATCCCGTTGAACTGGAGCATAATATGGAAGCTTTAGCCAACGATGCGTCGATGAAGCTAGATGATATCCTAATTGTCCCGGAAATACTCGATGATAGTAATATTCAAAATTATATTGGGAGTACAGAAGACGATAACAGCAATTCTAATAAAGTAAATGAGAGACTCAATCAAATAGGTGGCGGAAGAAGTGTTTTAGTGACAAGTAACAATGAGCAATGCAATGAAAATAGAATGATAAAATCGCCACAAACAGAGAATAACAGCTATGATAGGGCAAGCCCGAGTTCATCAAGAGATTTATCGGTGAGCCGTGTAAATCCTTCTGGAAAAACTGATGATAATTACAGGTTAGAAGAATCGATGTAAGTCCATTATAGACCATACGTAATATAAGTATTTACTAACAATAATTTCCGCTTAATTTTATAGTGGAAATTATTAATGAAAAAGAGGGGTATTTTTTTATATTTTATAGATACAAACTTTTTTATAATATAGATAAATCTATTTTATATTCCTTTTCCACAGTTTCATTATAATAATCCAGTTTTAACATGATTAATTTATAATAATCTAATTTTTAGATTGTTTTCTTTTTAGAACAGTTATTTATGTTGTATACAATACTCATTAATCTCTACAATATTTATGAATACGATAAAATATAAAGAATATCACATTTCT
>NW_020217302.1:62048-88467 GCF_003070985.1 Temnothorax curvispinosus | reverse complement strand
GAGCGTGACCGAGGACTTTCAAAATATTAGGCGAGCTAGCGGAACCGTTCGCGGGCACCTGTGCTCGCGGGGGAGCCCCTCCGCGATGATCGCGCGGACAAAAGACACAATGAACGGGGCGGAGAGGAGGAGGAGGAGGAGGAGGAAAAGCGATCACATGCACCGAGCCGATATCACTGCACCAGTCTCCGCGTCTGCGAGAGATAACGTTCCCGCGATCTCTGCGCGTCCTGTGTGTTTGGTAAATATCCGATGCATACAGGCGCACGTCGGCGTGTGTGCGTGTGTGTACACACGCATATTTGCACGTACGCCGAACGACGCAGTATCGTATCGGTTGCAGACAGGAAAATCGCAACGGTGCACTGCGGCACGTCGATCGGCGACACGATTTGTCTCGTGCAGTGCTATCGACCGCGCGCGGGGAGGAGGGTGTATCTCCCTCCCCCTCACTCGTTCACTCTCTCTCTCTCTCTCTCTCGTTCTCTCTCTCTCACACACACACACACACACACACGCTCTCTGTCTCATTCTTTCAGTTTCGGGAAGACTACGGGGGCGGGGTATTAAATGGCAGATCGTTTTACCGTATCACCATCGTGGCACGCTCCGCATTCGAGCACGACCTCGCTGCGACGAGCACGTTTAAAGAATGTCCTTCTCCAATCGAGCGAGCGTCCGATCTCTTTGGGAGACGCGGCGGCACACTCTTCCACCTTGCCGCCCCCCCTTTACTTTCCCGAGGAGTCGTCCTCCGAATAATGACGATATGCAATGACGTTGAATGGAGCGCGCGCCGCCCCACGGGCTCTCACTCTTCCGTCTTCCTCGGATCGTCGCGATCCATCGTGTTTACGCCAGGAGCGACGGCGACGGTCCACGGGTGGAACGGCGATACCCCATGATCGCGGGCGCGTGTTACGCGGGTGTCATATCGATCACGCCGAACGCCAAACCGACGTCCGTCTCTCTCGCTTCTTCCGCGGCGTTATTTCACCTTTCCCACCCTCCCCCGGAGTTCGATCGTCGCTCTCGTTATGCGGAACACGTTTGTTTTGCACGCTTGTCGCGCGCGACGATACGACGACGAGGACGACGACGGCGGCGACGGGGTCGCGGGATGGTTGACGGTGGCTGCGCCTCCGCGGAGCGCGCGATGACACAGGCACCCACGCACGCGGAGTACAATACAACACAACACAAACGCGACGCGACGCGACGCGACGCGACACACGCACGTATAGACTGGCGTAGACACGCAACTATCCGACTCCGGACAGTCCGGACGCGACTCCGATGTGTGCCGAGCGTACGCGCGGCGGAATCGCGGAGATGGAATTGCCTCTTGAGTCGCGCGCACACGGACAGAATCGCGAAACGCGTCGCTCGGTTCCTCGCGGAAGGGTGTCGAGCGAGAAAATCGGATTACCGCGATCCGAGCTCGTCCGATGCGTCCGTGTCCAATGCGAGAGACGCCATGTTGCTGCGATCAGATAGATCGGAGCGCGTCGCGCGATTGGTCGATCCTCTTCCGGCGCGTGCTTCAGGCGGCGCGGCGACGCGAATTTTCGCCCGAGCGAACCTTGGTCGGAGTTCACAGTCCGATCTTATATTCATGTTCATTTCTCTACCAATATAAAAGATTATAACTTTAATCTCTGTTTAACTTAAGGCCATTGCACGTAACAAAGTTTTAAGTCATAATCGTAAGACCGTAAGAAAATAGACCAATCACAGTCGATTATTCTCCTTGAGCTCGAAGAATAATCGAGTGTGATTGGTCTATTTTCTTACGGCCTTACGATTATGACTAAAACTTTGTTACGTGCAATGGCCTTTACTTTTTATCTTTTTCTAATACTTAAAACTAGAAAAAGATAAAAAAATTAAGCAGATTGAAGTTGCCTATGACCAGACTTAAGACGAGTTCACAGTTTGCTCGTAACAGACAACGTCCGACGTCCAATAAGAGAGTCCGCTTCCTGGGGACTTTGATCGGCGATTACTTTTTCCCCTGGAATTTTTGCTCCTGGAAAATGGCTTTTTCGGTTGAACGCGATCGTCAATCGTCAATGGCGTCATGCCATCCTCGTCTTTATCGTCTCGATGCTCGATTGTCGGTTCGGCGTAACGGGGGGTTAGAATTTGATGCGTGTGAAATTTCGCGAATTACTCCGAATTGAAGAAAGCGCGACAAGTGCGGGAGTAACGATCGCGAGTACGACTTTCGAGAGCCGTCGGCTGTATCGCGAAAAATGAGCCGTAGAAGAGTACACGAGGAAGATGATGGCTATGGTGAGCGAGGTTCAAAGTTATCGTCGTCTTCCTGACGCCGCGATTCACCGATTATTTGTGACGTTCGAGTAGAGAGCTGCGTTAATATGAACGTCTCTTATTTTCATATCGTCTTTTTTAAAATTTAATTCGAGTTCAATTACTTGACGATGTCTGTACTTTTTATTTCTGACACATGTGTAAGCGCGCGCGTTTACACACACACACACACACACACACACACACACAGATATATATATATATATATATACATATATATATACATATATATATATACATACATACATATATACAATATATACATATATATACACACCTTTTTTAGAAGTACAAAAAGCAAAAAAAGTTTTTGGTATTAGATTTTTAATCTATCATGTAAGATACATATTTTTTAAATATATCTTTCTTATATGTATAATCTAAAAAATTTGGAAAATACAAAATTGGAAAAGTGTTAAAAAAAATAATACTTTAATATCTCTGTTGAAATAATATTTAAATAATGTTTAAATATTATAAATCTGCATCTGGCTAACGTTTGACATACATTTAATTGAATTATAAATTGTTAACATATGTACATAGTGTTGATAGATTATATTTTTATTATGTATTATATATTTTCTTATCATAAAAATCTTTATCAATACAGTGCTTGTACAAATAAACCTTTATACTTATTACATTTATAAAATTACATGTGTTTATTCATTACACATGTTTATTCCTTTCTTAGATCGAGTATATAAGAAGCGCAGGAGGGTTTCGGAGAATCAAGAGATTGAAGATCGTCTTGAATCTCTCATCCTCCGCGTTGGAGAGAAGTCAACGTCATCTCTGGAAAGCAACTTGGAAGGTTTGGCTTCCGTATTGGAAGCCGATCTGGGTTTATTTCGTAGCAAGATTCTTCGAATTTTAACGGACTGCGCTATTAAGATGCCAGAAAAATGCACAATTTACACCACTCTCGTCGGGCTATTGAACGCGAAAAATTTCAATTTTGGTGGAGAATTTGTTGATTATATGGTGAAAAATTTCAAGGATTCTTTAAAAGCGTGCAAATGGGATGTGGCTAGGTATTCGCTTAGATTTCTAGCTGATTTGGTAAATTGCCATGTTTTATCATGCGGATCGTTGATGCAGTTGTTTGACAATATGCTGGATGCTGCAAACGAGGATGGAGTACCGCAAGTGAGACGTGATTGGTATGTGAGAAACCTTTATCTACATGGAGTTTGTTGTATGAATTACGTAAATTAAAATTTAATAATTATATGTGTAATAATTTACAGGTATGTTTATGCCGTTCTATCGACGCTGCCGTGGGTTGGCAGAGAATTATATGAGAAAAAGGAACAAGAATTAGACCATCTAATGGTTACGATAGAGATATTTTTGAATAAACGAAGCAAGAAACATCAGCCAGCGTTGAGAGTATGGTCGAGTGACACGCCTCATCCGCAGGAAGAGTATTTAGATTGCTTGTGGGCGCAAGTTCGCAAACTGAGGCAGGATAATTGGGCCGAGAAGCATATTCCACGCCCCTATCTGGCATTTGATTCGATTCTGTGTGAAGCGTTGCAACATAATTTACCACCTTTGATACCGCCTCCACACCATGAATCTTATTCCTATCCGTTGCCCACCGTCGTCTTTCGTATGTTTGATTATACGGATTGTCCTGCTGAAGGGCCATTATTGCCAGGAAGTCACGCCATTGAGCGATTCCTGATAGAAGAGCACTTACGGCAGATCATCAATAATTATTATTTTGAGAGAAAGGATTGGTAATATATATATATTAAAAAAAATTTGTTGCTGTCGCTATTCCAAATTACATGTAATAATATTAATTATTTTTATTTCACAGTGCTGCACAACTGCTGAACTTCCCATTCAAAGCCAAAATCCCTTTAGACTATTGTATTGTTGAAGTGATATTTGGTGAATTGTTTAGACTGCCCACTCCAAAACATTTAGAGATCAGTTATGGGTCAATTTTGATAGAGCTCTGCAAATTGCAGCCTTCAACCATGCCACAGGTATTAACATTATAAATTACACGTTCGAAAATTCAATACCGTATTGTTATTTATATAATTAAAGTAGAGTACGATAGAAATAACATTTAAATTGTATTACTATGTAGGTACTAGCGCAAGCCACCGAGATTCTGTTTCGTCGTATAGACAGTATGGCGGCTACTGCCTTCGATCGTTTCGTCTGGTGGTTTGCGTACCATTTAAGCAATTTCCAATTCCGTTGGTCGTGGGAAGATTGGGATTCTTGCTTGCAACGTGATGTAGAACATCCAAGACCAAAATTTATACGAGAGGTCTTGCTTAAAGCTTTGAGGTCAGTATAAGTCTGTTTTTTACTATGTGTGTGCGTGTACATATATTTAAATAGATTAATCTATCTCCAATTATTAAAATAAGAAGTTGAAATAACGTACGAAACTTTCACATTTTTAGATTGTCATATTATCAGAGGATTCGAGATATGATGCCAGACTCGTACGTAGACTTGATTCCAGCAGTTCCCGAGCCCGTCTACAAATATTCATCTGAAGGTGCCAGTAAGTATATAGTGAAATAGAACTTTAATTATTACTGCTTTGCGACTTAACGAGATATATGTGCTATAACTTTGTTTGGATATTTTGATATAAGAGGGTGTAATATCTATTATTTTTAACCACGATTAAGTATGAATGAAAACTTTTTTTATTTGAATCATTAATATAAGACATAGCAAAACTATTGAACAAAAAATATTCATAACATTATTAATATGTAACAGTATCAATACATTATCAAACTATTTCAGGTTCACTCCCTGGTACATCAGCAGCACATGAATTGGTGGTTTCTATAAGACGTAAATGTACGCCGGAAGAAGCATTAAATGTATTAAATACATTACCTGGTCCCAGAGAAAACGAAGAGACGAATAATTACAATCCGTTGAAAATCGACGTCTTTGTACAAACTTTACTAAACCTTGGTTCGAAAAGTTTCAGTCATAGTTTTGCGGCTATAGTAAAGTTTCATTATGTTTTCAAGGTAGATGAACGTTACAATTTTCTGTACAATTTGGATGCATATACATGTGTGCTCCTCACATTATGAATATTTCTCGAACACAGGTGCTCGCTGAAACGGAAGAAGCGCAGATATGTATATTGAGAAACATGTACGCGTTGTGGAAGAATCATTACCAAATGATGGTAGTGCTAACAGACAAGTTTTTAAAAACTGGTATTATTGAATGCAGCGCTATCGCCAACTGGATATTTTCCAAAGAGATGGCATCTGAGTTTACAAAGTTCGTTTTACTGCTGTTTTGCATCTTGATAAAATATTTAATTTATTCATTTTATTTCAAAATATCAACACAATTCCCGGTACATATTGGAGAGAATAGTAACATAAGAAATTGTCATTTTTCCAGATTATATATTTGGGAAATACTGCACTTGACAATACGTAAAATGAACAAGCATGTGACGAAATTGAGCACGGAATTGACGGAGGCGAGGGAGAAACTGAGAAGAGCGGAAAGTAGGTCAGGTTCCTCTTCGGACGAGGAGGATACTAATAAAGAGAGAAATAGAGAAAGACCATCGGAGGATGTGGTAGAACGAATGGAGGAAAAGTTGGAAGCTGCGCAAGCAGATCAGAAAAATTTATTCCTCATTATATTTCAGGTATAAAAAAAGCACATCACTTGTATTAAAAGTAAATCCACGAATGTCATTTTTTTTCTTCATGGAAAAGAATTTCTAAAATTGTTTTATGTAAGACTTTTATATGACATTGTAAGCGATATATTAATTTGTTCATTTTAGCGTTTTATAATGATCCTATCGGAACATTTAGTACGCTGCGACACAGATGGAATTGACTATAACACGCATTGGTATAAATGGACTGTAGGAAGATTGCAACAAGTTTTCTTATCTGTGAGTTACAAATTGATTATTATTATGTAATAATATTCAATGCTTACGCGGGTAATTGGAGGACGTTTATTCTACTTTACAGCATCAAGAGCAAGTACAAAAATATTCTTCGACGCTGGAAACTTTACTCTTCACTCCAGACTTGGATCCTCATATTTTGGACGTGTTTCATCAATTTGTTTCTCTACGAGCATAAAATAAGATATACATATATAAATAATGTATTTATATCAGAGTACGTTTATAAGTTAGCAAGCTAAGTATAAGCTGCATCAAAGTACATTTAAGTTAATAAGTTAATTGTAAGTTACAATAAAGTACATTTTAGAGTTTTTATTTGTTTCATCTCATCTGATACTGTCCTCGTCCTGACACTGCCAATTTTTAAAAGTTAAAATTTTGCGGACCTTAAAAACTCTTCGGAATTCTAAAATACTTTTAAATTATATCGATATTTCGACGCGTCGATAGAATCGCAGTCGTTTCGTATCGAATATTTATGTCGAATTCTCTTTTCAAGTCAAAACGCCGAGTCGTTGCTCAAAAATCATAGTTTTTATCACGTGTTCCAAACACGTTTTTATGTCAATCCGGTCAATCGTGGGAAGGATGACGGGAACCTTGTGAAGGAAACGTAGGGTAAACGGACTAATTAGCGAAAATCACAGTGTGCGAAAATGCAAGAGCCGCAGCATGTCGCGAACGTGTGTCAGGGCGAATTTTACACCGCCGCCGCGAAATATTGGGACCGCATCCCGCCCACGGTGAACGGGATGCTGGGCGGCTTTGGATTTATCTCGCAGACTGACATAAAAGGCTCTACGCTCTTCTTAAAATCTCTCTTCGAGGTACATATTGTTATAATCTAACCTATCAGTGCATTTCGTAAATCTCTTTACATTTTTGCATGTTCGATAAAAAGTAAATTAATTAAGTGAATAACATATGTGTGACTTTTGTGAGATTGAATATCCAATGTTCTTTTTTAATTTGGAAGTGGCTGTGAAATATGTTAATAGAGAAATCGATAGCATGTCTCTCTCGCTCTTAATTTTGCATGAAGCATCTTATCATTTAACAGTTCAGACAAAAGTTTTGAAGAAATAATGTATCTAAAAAAAATTGTTCTGTTTTAGTTAGAAAATCCACCTTCCAAAGCGTTTGCTCTTGACTGCGGTGCTGGTATTGGTAGAATTACGAAGAACTTATTATTGAAATTTTTTAAACACATAGACCTCGTTGAACAAAATCCAAAGTTTCTAGAAGTAGCAAAGATCTCCTTGGAAAACTGTTCGTCGAGAATCAACCAATATTATCCTATTGGTAAATATATTTTGTCTACAAGAGATTGAGAGATTTGGTGTAACAGATATGTATAAATATGCTCGTCTCTTTTAAGGATTGCAAAATTTCTGCCCTACGGCAAAGAAGTACGATCTTATATGGTGTCAATGGGTATTGGGACATTTAGAAGACGACGATTTGATAGAATTTTTTAGAAAGTGCTCGTAAGTTTGATTTTCGTTCTATCGTAGAGGAAGCACGAAGGACCGTTTCTCACCTTGTAATTTGGATTTGCAGATTGGGCTTGAAAGATAACGGTGTACTAGTGGTGAAAGAAAATGTCACAACCTCAAATAAAATAGAAACTGACAAGGAAGATTCTTCCGTAACGAGACCGTTGAATACTTTGCGGTCTTTATTCGAAAAGGCCGATCTTATTTGCATCAAGGAACAACAACAGACTAAATTCCCACGCGGCTTATATCCAGTTTATATGTTTGCCCTTAGATCAAGAAATCAGTAAACCAATAACGCGCAATATACAAAACTAAATATCTGAATACTGTATATTCTTAGAGGTCTAAATTATTTTATTTAATTTGTATTTTCTCAAAAATATGTTAGTTTCCTAAGTGTAATTTTTTCAAGAAAAAGGATTTCGAAAAAAAAAGCGCTATATAGTGTATAGAAATAAAATATTAACTCTATAAATTCATTTTATACAAAAATCATTTTTGTTCATAATTACAATAAATACACATTTTGCAGTCGACGGTTGCATTACTCAGCGAGTAAAGTTCTATGTAAAAAAGTAGTTTTACTTTGGCCGTATCTTTTCATACATAAAACGTTGATTTGCATCTTGAGGGGAAGCATTTATGAGTCGCCTTTTCACAGCATGGAAATGCTCCAAAGCAAAATTATAGAATTCATTTTCCATCTTCCACACAACCGATTGCTGGATCTTGTCTATTGTTTCAGATAACGGATTGAGTTTTTGCGTGGTTTGTCGTAAGTGTGACTTATTATCTGAAATCGAAGAAAAGCATCGATATATTCCGATATTGTTTTAACAGTGATAATGCAATAAAGGAAATATATTGCCAAGTATTATATACCTCTCGAAGAGGATAAATAATTGTTCTCACGAATACCTACTATGTAAAAAAACGTTGTATGCCCCTTTGAAAAACCGTGGTAGTACAATCTCCAATACCTCTACGAATTCGTTTAACTCCTCCGTCACTCCGACCAGGAAGTAATACTTTTGTAAATTCCGTTTGGCTTCCTCCAACGCCCAGCTGTTACCAATTTCCCTGCAAAAGATAAATCACAATGATAAATTGATAATAATTACTACATATCTTGATGTGTAGTCAGGAAATATAAAATCTAGATGAAAGATTTGTTCAAAATGTTTTATTTCCAATTACGTTAGAAGAGAATTACGTGTAAAGAAAAGAATTTACCAACAAGCTGGATCGTGGCCACAAAAAAATGGAATCTGTAGCCACATGTTATTAGGATCACAGTCAGGTTGTCCAATATTTATACACTCGTCAAATGTCTAGACATAATTAAACGATTAGACAAATTTATTCTTTATATTCATATATACTTTCACATATATTTTTTGCGGATAAATGCACAAACCTTTGTATCTCCATGTTTCTTCCTTATAACATGGGGTCTAAAATTATCCCCGTATCTTAAGAAGTAATAATATGATATAAATCTGTCTAAAGGTTTTCTTAGTAAATTTATGTACAAAGGCATACGTTTAGTACCAAATCTGGAAAATAAAAATATGTTAAGTAAAACGAATAAACATTTGTTTTGTGGAAAAGGTGTAAACCTTGCTGTACCTACTTTCCAAAATTTAAAAACGCCATGTGTCCATGGTAAAACGCTGGCTTTATACTATTCCAGTTTGATATGTTATTTGCAAATTGAACCTGCATATATCTTTACGTTAGTGATAAAATTCATTATAAGATACATGTATCTAAGCTTTTACAAAGAAAGAAGGAAACACGTAGCAAATAGAAACTAAGATGCAGACTTATTTTCTTGCTTTAGACATATTTTTATACTGCTCTATCATGTAATGTATGTACTGTCGTGTATCTTACACTACAGTAAGATATTTCGAGAAGCAATTATGCTTCTTAAACAAGATTCTAATGTGAAAGATCATAGGCTATAACTAACTATAACTATAACTACTATAACTGGCTATAACTAAGCTACACGAATCTCCTTTAATGTATAACACACCTGGTTAGCAAAAGTAAGGGTGTGCATGTTATTCGTCACGTTAATGTGCAGCACATGATATTTGTTCTGCTTGCACAAATCGTAAACTAATCCCATGAAACTGGTGGACGCTGTCTTGGGCACTCTGTTGTATATCATAACGACGTCCTCCAGATCATCCTCGCTACCTCCTCGCGCCTCGACGCGCCTGTCGTCGTTCCTAGCGTCGATCCGCACGACGGCATCATCTGCAAAGGAAATCCGTGTTATTCCCGCGATTTGTATCGCGAGCAGAATCGGGACTGGTGTTTCGAGGTTAGATCTGAACCACGTACGGAGCGACCTGCAGCTCTCCTCCACGTCGTTCAATCGCACTTGCTGATAGACTATTATGAAGATGAGGAACAGGATCAGGACCCATTGCGTGAACGGCAAGTTCCTCAGGATCATCTTACGTCGCCGCTCAAACCATACCTATCACCCGCATCGGCCGCCCGCGAGGGTGCCGTGTCCGAAGCCGAGCCGCGAGAACTCGAAATGTACGCCAGGCGCTCAGGCGTGGTATCCTTTTTCCTTTCCCGAATATCGGCCCCTTCTTTATAAACCGCACGCCAGCTTTTATACGTCAACGTTCGGCTGACGAGCTCCGTGATGTATGTACCGTGTGCGTGCCGCAGCAAGGCGTAACTTTTTAGGTTAGAAAATTATCTGCGAAAACATACCTGCAATCAGTGCGATCACACCTTCACACCCTCGAAGCAAGCATGGTTACGGTTGGTATTCTTGCGACTCGTTTGTCTTGCCGTAATTACTAATTACAGAATAAAATTCTTGAAGTACAATAAACGACTCGGTCTTGAAGTATAATAAATATATAATGAAAGGAAATAAAATTTGAAATATAATAAATTATATATTACAATTATATATTACTGGTATATAATTTGCGATTTTATGGGGGACGCAACGATTGAATCAACAACGTTGAGAATATTAATGTATACATTTTATAGTGAACTTTGGGGTAAAAAAGGTTCCGATTCTGATTTCGCTAGTACACGATCGTAATTAACAAATAATTCCTATAAATACACAGTCGTCCTCGATTAGAGCTTCCCTTTTTCTTGTTTAGCACAATGTATCACAAATCTCATTATCAATTCATTAAATAGCTTACATAATATATCTATGTGCTAATTAATATCTAGGTTTATATTAATTACACAGATTAATTGCGATAATTTATACATCCCCGGGCACTAGATCGGCGTTACGACATCGTGCATCGCGTACCTCCACGTCCATGCTCTCGCCACCTCCTCGAACTTCTCGCGGTCGTTCATATACATCTCTCCTAGTTCTGGCTCCATGCACACCTGTTCACAACAGTCATCGCACGTCAGCAACAATCCAAACACATTTATTACTGGTCTTGATAAATGTATCAATATACATTAATATATATATACATATATATATATATATATATATATAGCATCGATTTATAGATATTGATTAAAAGTTTTCAAATTGGAATAAATAACTAAATGTTTCAAAATATTTTTATTGAATAGACCGATTCTCCAAAATGATGATACTTACTTGGCAATACGGATCCGTAAGCAGACTTTGTACACTGATAAGGACTTTGGATATCGTGAGAGCTAATGACCAATTATGATGTATCGAGTCTATTCCAACATCTCCGTGTCTCGACACGTTCGGGTGAAGTATTTTCGTTAGAAACCTCACTACGGGTGGACACATGGGATAGCTGTAAGAAATATACGTTATATAGAAAATTGATAATATATAATGCACAGCAAGAGTTGTTTCTTTCTTGCGCTCATGAATATCCAAAGTTCTGTAAAAAGTAATTGATTTGAAAATGAAGTTCCAGTCATTCTGTCAAGTCTTTAGTTTTTGAGATCACTTTTATAATTGAATTTTAACAGATTTTTTTTTCCAAAATTCTATTAACTGAAAAAAAGGTAGAATCTTATGATGCGTGTAGTAAGTTTCTTTTGATGTGTACCTGAATGGAACTTGTAGATACAGATAAAACAATCCTCCCTCGTACGGACTTCCCACTGGTCCCGTGATAGTAGCTTGCCAGTGGCAGCACATATGATCGAGAGGCATCGCCTCGATACCTTCAGGCGGATCGATTCTCAAACTTTTGAGCTCGCTGCGTAACCTGTTCCTCCGCCAAGAGTTCTCCTCCATTCTGGGAGGCCTCGATCGCAGGGAGGTCTGCGCCAGACAAGTACGACACGGTGCCGAGGAGGCCAAATAATCGTACACCTTGTACCAGTTCTTGACGCAGCCGATAGGCTTGTACAGAGGCCAGCGTAATTTCACGTGCTGCCGCCATTGTAGCTGAGTGACGTGCGTCGACAGCAGGCCGCACCATCGTCGACAGACGTTCGCCGCCGACCATAGGCTGATGTCGTCGAGATGCGAGAAGATGGCGAGCAGGACCTCAGGCGGCAATCTTTCCACCAAACCAGGCTCGTTGATGGGCTCGTGTTCAATGTGTTTGTGATTCGACAGTATCTCCAGCCGCTCCGACAGATTGTACGGCCGCGACGGTTCATCCGCGTCCTCGTACACCCTGTAATCCCAATGATACTGCGCGGCGTTGTGCCCGGGTTCATTGTTCTGACCGTCGTGACCTAGCGCAAACATTTCCGGCGTACTCCGGCGTATATTCTCCTCCATTCTGTCCTGCGCGTTTTTGTCATTCCTGTTGGCGCAGTTCTGATGGCAGTCGCCCCTCGTTCGGCATACCATACTCTGCAGGTCGAGACTCGCGTCGCGCGGCGCCGGCACGTTCCGCGCGAACGCCGCCACGCACTTGTCGACGGAATTGTTACTCGAATTGTTCTGCGGCGCGTGATAATTGCACTGGGGGGCCGCCGCGTTTTGATACAGCGCGTAACATCTGCGCGAAACGTTCGCGTTATGATTGAGCGGGTTCTGCTGCACGTTTGGGATATTGGGGTTGACGCTCTGCGGTGAATTTTGCTGCTGCTGGCTAGTTCTCCTCTCGTAGTAATCGGTCGGCTCGTCGTTTCCCGAATCTTCATCGTCCGTCTTCTGTTTTCAGAAAGCAAATACACGAGCATTAGTATCAATATCTATTAATAATGCGTGAGTATTAACGCGTTCAAAATAAATTTGTATTTATCTTACCTCGCTGAAAATTGGTACTTGGAGCAGATCGACGTCATTCGGGAACAGAAATGCGTGACACGTCGCGCAGACTGGTTCTTCGAAGCACGGCCCATAATATCCGTTACAAATATAACATGCTGTTGTCTGTAAATAAATAAAAAAATTACACGTCATATACATACGTGACTTATTGAGACGAGAGAAAAGCCACGAAATAACACAAAGATTTAAATTTGATCAATCTATTGTCGACAAAAATATAATAATTTTATAATAATGAAGTTAACAGGTTCATAACAGGATCGCCTTAACGGTTAACCAAGTCGTAAGTAATTAAGTCAATAAACTCGTCGAGTAGGAAAATGATTTACGGATAAGTACAAATGTAAATGGTTCGATATAACTTTCTCTACCGCAAAATCACATGCGACGTCGCGGTTATCGGCCGCGAGGTCGCAAAATTCACACGAAAAACGTTGACGAGACACGAATCGAGAGACAACGGAGGGAGATATGTAGCGGAAATTCAGAGCTTACCGAGAATTGAAATTCGGGACAGGGAACGTATTCGATCGACTCGACGAAATCGTCCTCCAGGTTCAGGCTGAGGCTCAGGTCACCATTCTCGCTTATTTTCTCGCCGTTACCGTTCTGCGTGCAGTCAACAATCTTGTCGCCCGCCATTTTGTAACAATTAACAAATTCGTTCCGCGATTGTGTGGCGTGTGGCGCCGTGGCGTGCGGGATTCTCACGTAGTGCAGCAGTCAGCAGTGCTGCCAGAGTTTCAGTCGACTAGTCGTCAATGGAGAAAAGGCGCCAGACTTTTCTCCAAGAGGAGTGAAGAGGAGCAAGGTGAGCAAGGTCATGATACATGATACGTGAGAAAATATAACGCGGTGAGACACTTGAATCACTTGAGCGCATCAGATAATTTCACTGAATGCTGAATAAACGTACATGTATGTATATATTTTTGAAATTTATTTATCGGCGCAACAATTATACACACCATGGTTATGTTACAGGACTAGACCAAGAGTCCAGGTTTCGGAAAAGTTTAAAGTAAATATTCCAAAAAGCTGCTTCGACACCTGCTTAAGTCACCTTTATTTTTCATAATCCAAGTGGATCATCGCATTTACTTCATGGTAATTTTACGTTTTTATTACAGTAGAAATTTTTGTTCAGAATTTGTAACTTTGTCCATTTTCAATGTAGATTAACTTAGCTTTAACTTACTTTTAATTTTTTTCTAATTCTCAGAACTAGAAGAAGATAAAAAGTAAGTTAAACCGAGATTAAAGTTAATCTGCAATATTCTACATTGATAGAAATTGAAACATTGGAATTAAAAAAAAAAGATAAACAAGTTAAATTGAGATTAAATTAGTTAATCTGCATTGGTAGAAAATGGTCGTTAGTCTACTTTTATTTTCAATGCTTCCTGTATAAACGTTCTAAGATGATACTAAAATTCTCTTTTAATTTTTACATAGATACAAAAATAGGATGTGCTATTGCTTTATCAATTATCATGTAATATCCTGAGGTACATATGCAGGTATAAACAGAAAAACTAATACTAAATATACAACATTGTGAAAAGCGTTAATATTTATAACGCTCTGTCAATTCTTTGAACTGGACAAACGTTCCAAGATATTAAAACGTTGATAGATTAGTTAACAGTCGTTAAATTAGAAGGCGAGTGAATAAAAAAATATTTTTTTTTAACATTTTTTCACACTTCGTGATATGCTGAGGTAGTGGAAGAGAAAAATTGTATTTCATTGTGCTTTTCACAAATTTGGTTCCCATGCTTTATCTCCAGAATTATATAAATGGCGTCAGACGACAGATTTCAGCTGTAATACTGGTTGTTTAACAGTTCTGCGTTAGTTGGATTTGCTCACTAGGTCGAACTTCCATATTTTGTTTGGTCCAATTTCTGACACGTAAAGGGCCTTACCGTACGGACACACAGCGATGGCGTGGGGCGTCTTGAAAGACTGGGGAAAAAGTACAATATTCTTTTTATTAAAAAAAAAATAGTAAAATATTAAAATAATTTTGAGTATCAGTACTCAAATGCGAAATTGGTCATTTTGATTCTCAAATGTATCATAAATCTATAATGAGAGTGATAGCAATTATCACATCATCGAAAATATAAAATGTAATACTTACTGAGGATTCAGGACTCCAATATCCGGTTACGTTCTGATTCATGGAATCGATGGTGAAACCCTGAATCGGTATATTTCTAGATGTCACGCCGTTAACAGCGTAAATGAAACCATCTAAAATTATCGACATAATATAATAAAGATATTTATCTCCCTTTCTTTTTATTTTATCATTTAAAAAATTACATTAGCAAATAATTAAAAGTATCGAGAAAATAGAAGTATGATTATAATATTGTTGATTTTTTATTTCTAATAAATTACATTTCTTTTTTTTTATTTTGTTGCCTGATTTAATTTAATATCAATTTAGTATCGATATAAATTAGGTTTTATATTATGATATAGTGCGAGGATTTTGACATATTGAAAATGTTGATTTTAATACGATAATATATTTATACAAAAAATTGCAATCATTGTGAATTACTTACGGTACGACACAATTCCAAATATTCGGCCAAATTGCCGATGACGAATCGAATAGGGGGGTTCCACATTTTGACTAAATCCGGAATACGTCACGTCCAGACACACAATTCTCCAATTTTCGCGATCAGCGACACATACTTGTCTATTTGGCAAGACTGTCAGGGCATGCGGGATTCTCAAAGTAATCCATCCTAAAACAGCGAATTAATATTATTTAAACACAAAAATATGTGTCGAAAGTATACTTTTACAAGGGAAGAGAATATGTCTTTTATACCATTTAAGGATTGGTACAAGCAAAAATTTAAGAAGGCCGTACATTACTATTAACGATATTAAACGTACTTTCGTCAATAGTGTACTTGGGGTTGCCTCTTTTATCAAACAGTACTAATCTATTGTTGCAATATCCGTCAGCGACAACGATCTCGCCACCCGGTAAAACCGCAACCGAGGTTGGCTGGCAGAAATGTTCTATGTCGCTTCCAGGCTCGAATCTTTGACCGAGAATCAGTTGAGGGACGCCAGAAGCCGAATACTATATAATTTATACAGATATTAGCCTCTAATATTAAAAAAAAACAACTATGATTGTAACATTATAGCTTCTTATTGACTTCTCAGTTACTTGACTTGTCAATATAATTTTAATACATGTGCATATCCATCATTTATTAACAATGAAAACATATTTGTGATCTAACAATAAGACGTTTTTTATAATTACAGCGCAACATTTCATGTGTAAGATTTATCGGCCAAGATTTGACGGCAAGATCTCATTTGTGTCTTGAAATATGCTTTGATGTGGATTTCTCTACATACCTTGAATACTTGATGGAGAGCAATATCAGTCAACCATATATTTCCAAAGGGATCGACGTGGATTCCATGCGGTAAATAAAACGTCTGATTTCCCCAACCACTTATAATATCGCCGGTTTTCGGATCCAGCGTTAATACTGTGTTATCACGAATGGGACCTCTGTATTTTTTTTGGTACTCTACATCCTCGTTGAAAGTGCTAAAAATTAACACGTTATAAATAAAAAAAAATTGAATATGTAATTGATCAGGGAGATACAGCTAGATTTTCCATAAAGTAAAAGTTATATTGAGATATTAAAATGAATTGGACAAAAATTATCTCAAAGTTAATTGTAATTCTCATTTTTTAATTATAAAAGTTATAAAGAGAGTGCATACATTTAAATAATTCAGCAATCGTTTTTTTAGAAAGTATGAATTTTAATTGTTATGCCTTTAATTTTTATTTGCTAATTTATTGATGACTTACTCGTAATTCCATGTTCTATCTCCGCGGTGAAAAATCACGAGATTCCCCATCGGGTCCACCGCGACACCGGAAACCTCGCCAAGATTTTTGGGACTTTGCCAGAAATGATTTTCAACGGGATGCAACGGCGTGTGGGACTGATCCTGCATAATAACGACAACAAGAATAATGGTAAATATATGCACATGACAAGACAGGATTATTATGTTATTATAACATTGTTAAAACATGATTTTCAGGGCAATGTTGGAGATATAATGTCTTATAATAAATCCTCGAATATCATTTTACGAAATTATACGGATTAGTAACGACTGAAGTAAACATGTGCTAATTATAATTTTTAAAATTTCCGCATGCGTGAACATTATTTCATTATTGCGACGTAGCAATGTATCAAGATGTGATGTCAAATATAAATTAGTTTATTTGGATATATACATACGTGAAAGCGTCGGTAAGGAATTTCGAATTCATCGAAGTTATTTCCATCGTCGAAGTTTCCATTGTCGATATTGGACGTAACGCCTCTAAATATCACTATTGCGAGCACCGAGAGAACTCGAGGGAATCGGTTTCCTCCATCCGCCATTGTTTCTCTACTCGTCCATAAATTTCGCAGCTGACGGGATCCAAACCGAGGAGTTGAATGAATCAATAGTACGCGCAAGCGCTTGTCGAATTTAAATTACAACTTGGGAATATAGCTCCATCAGGGGAGATTAATGCAACAAGTACGTTAGGAACTGTAGGAAGTGATTGATCATCCAACATAATATAAACAAAAGAATTCAAGATACTTGGGATACAGCGGCGAGTTCGATGACAAATTCGATTACATTAATGAGGAGAGAGGAAGAGATACAAACCTAAAGAATTGTTTTATTATAAAATTAAATCATAGATCGAAATGTGTGTAACACGAAAACTCGTGTAACATCGCCAGTATAAAAGGGATTATAAAATCTTTAAAAATTAATAACGTAACAGGGTAACGTTAATTAATACACAACATTAATAACGTAACGTGATGGGGTTGAGAACGAGAATGCATTAAGATAAAGTGGGAAATAATTGGGATCTTTTGATAAACAGAATAACGCAACGCCAGTGATAAGAAATTAATAATCATTATTTCTGCTAATTATTTTGTGATGTGATATAACTAACAATAGATTTCTGTTTAATTGCTTGTTGGAAATTTATTGCGTAGTTTACCCGACGGTAGCGATTACTCAACTTTGACTTGAATGGATGTGTCCTGGGAAGTATACAGGAAACGAGCAGTTGCAATTACATCGAAAAACAGAAAATAACAGGTTGAATTACGCTGATTGGTGAGAAACAGCTGTTGCGCCAGCTATCGTTGGAAATCAACTGCGTCTACTCCAGAATCGTGAGGAAGAATTCGCCGGTACAATCAGACAGGTGGGCGCCGGGTCGATATTTGCGCGCAGGTGTCCTGGTTACTGCCCTAGGAAAGCGGGTAGGAACGCCGGGCGATCGTATCCTGGAAACCATTGACGTCATAGTTTTTCTCTATTCGCAGAGCAATCAATAACTCTCTGCAATCTGTATTGTTTGGTCCAGGCATGCACGTACATAACGCTATGTGCGATAGATTTAAATTAAACGGAAACTAGAATCTGTAGTAATTAATTTTAACATCATTTCGATATATTCGAGTCATATTTTTATAAATGAAATTATGAATGAAGGGATATTAAATGGTTGTTAACGAAATTTTGGATTACGAAAAATGAAAGCAAAATTTCGCTTTAACGTCAAAGTAATACGTCAAAGTATGTAAAATGAATCTGTGGGACAATAAGTGGATTATTCACAAATTACTCCATTAAAGTTTTATTAATAGTGATCACAACGAGTTTATATAACATAGCAATTATAAATTCTTGGCAGCGTAAATGTTCGTCGATGCCCTAATACAAATTGCTCCTCCAAATGTCTTCTGAATATCATCCTTTGAACATTATACAATATTCCCGTCTATGCCCTAAACAAAGCTGCTAATAGAAAATTACCTTTGGAACAATCGTGTCATGTCTTAACCGGTGAATAAATCTGCGAAACTCTTACGAGCGCCGATTTTGATTTTAAACGGGAGATGTTTGATTTCTCTCGTATTGCCATCCCTGTAAAAAAAAACCGGATCAGTTAATATTAGTTGAAAAGAATTTATTTTTGTAAAATTGTACCATTGGAAATAAGCGATCGTTTAAAAATATTTCGACACTTCTTGTCGTTTCCAGCATAATTAAATGTTGGACGTAATTAAATAAAATAGAAAATAATTGACTTTGAAATAAATTAACTGAATTATTTAATTAAGATTTAATTAATTAATTAAATTAAGATAATTATTTAACATTGCAGAACGACAAAAGTTGTTGGCAACAAGAAAATGCATGCTACTGATTTAAAAAAATGATTATATTCAACTTACCTTATTTTGCGGCTTTATGAAACGGATTCTTATCGATTCTTTCTAATTCATTTCTTTCTTTACAGGGTTGGCATTTCGTAGCATCGTTTATTTATCGATTTCGAGACTTAACGACGTTTCCGGTTGGGTCCATATGTAGCCGGTGCGTGTCATGCTGCAGTGCGCGTCGTAATATCTTCCTGGTGCACGGCAATAGGACCACCTCGGGCAACGACATCGGAACTTACTATGAAATTCTTCCTTGCATACCTCGTTCCACCAGCAAATCCTCTGAGAAACGTCAGAATTCGCTGTTTTAAATTCGCGAGTAAATCTTTCATTCTACAAATAATCGTTTTTAATTAAATAATATAAAACACTTGTGTTTAATCGTCTACCTCCGCTAAATAGCCCCTTACACTTTGGTCACTGTAATTTCTCTTGGTAATTATGTGCCGGGCGTTCGCCGAATATACCCTCGTACACAGAGCGAGTATCAATAAAAAACATAACGCAGTTCTGTCCTGAAAAAGAACGGCATATAATTTACGCTGTACATGAAATCTATATAAAGTTAATCAACATGTTTTTCATTCCAAAAACAAGATATTACACTTTAACAGTTTAATAAATTTTAAGTTTTATTAATGTTTGCCAAAATTTATTGCCTTTTTTTTTAGAGAATTTGATTTACAATTCTCTCAATTCCAAATTTACCGATTTACAATATTTGCAAACAAATAAATAAAGCTTTTCATCCCTCAGTTAGCTGTCCCTTGGACGAATGAGCATTTTGCAACGTTTGCCGCTGCGACATCACGGCGGATACCGAGATGACTAGGTAATTGTTTATTTTCGTACACGTTCACGCACACTTACATTTTCCCTCATCTCTGCCTCTGCGTCTCGTGTAGAACAATGAACTCTATCCTCGATTCCGGATTACATGCGAAAAATACGTAGAGGGTGGCGAGCCCATGCACGCGAGCTGCATTTGCTCGCCGCGGTGTCACTCGCATTATCCCTACGCGATATGCAGTTCCTGAGGGAAGAGGGAAGGACATCGGGGCATGCGTACGTCCGTTTGGTGCTCGCCGACACCGTTAAGGGCTGCTCAGTCCCTCTCTTTCCCTCTCTTTCTCTTTCTCTCATCCCGCGGCGATCGATCGAGCGCTTCTGACGCACGGATGATGCGATCTCTCGGTAAGAAGCTAAAAATGACACACCGATATTCCGAAATAATAAGAAAAAGCGAAATAAGAAAAATAAAGATATTGCAAACAAATACATTGTACGAAAATCAGAGAAGGATACGAGAATTTAATTGTGAAAGAAGTATATATATCTAGTTGCTGCTTAAAAACTTAAGATTAATTTCCAAAAAGATGTGTATCAGACTTCGTCGAATCTCTTAGAATTTTTCTTTAGAAGAAATGTTTTTTATATATTGTCAATACATGTTGATGTACGATGAGCTGCGTGCAGCGTGCAGTTTCGAAAAATCCCGCCGAAATTCCGTTGTGCCGCGTATCGGCCGCGAAGCGAACTAGGTTTGCCGACAACGTTCCAAAAACATTTCCGTGCGATCAGCTGTTTCGCGTCCGATTTGTTATTTGTTGTATTTTTGCGAACGGAATGGCGTCCCGCGCCTTACTGCAACAGTGTGCGAGTGGAATTAGCAAGAGCAGTCCTGGGTACCTTGCTTTATTAATTTTTTTAAATAATGAATGATTAAAATGATAAAAGAAATATATGGAACATAACCTCGAAATTTTACATAACAGATCTGTTGGGTCTGCGTTAAATCGTACTAATTGCCGTTTTGGTGTACAATATATATTAAAGTTGTGACTTTCTAAGGATTTCTTGACGTGTAACGCAATAAAACGAATTGTAATCAATTTTTAAATTTCGGAGAATCGATGATAGCCCATCTCTGAATTGTTGTGTTTCTAAATTTTGCGTTGAAATTAGAATGCAATAACTAGGCACCCTACGTTAGCTTGTAAGGTATTCTTTAAAAGATAAGCTTACGATTCGCAAGTTCTAAAGAAACTCTGTACATAGATTGAGCAGGTTATTTTCAAGCAAAGCCTCAGACGTAGAGAAAAAACCTGACTTGGCGCAGCGCAAGAATTTCCAGGAGATGATACAGACGCCAGAGAAGGCCAAATATCTGCAAGCCTTAAAGAGCACAATTACCGTAACCGAGGAGGACGTTGGTTACGTATCCGGTGTTCCCGAGGAGCATATCAAGACGCGCAGAGTACGGATTTATCAACCTGCCAAGAGCGCCATGCAATCAGGAACAAATAACATTCACTTTTGGCAAATGGACTTTGATACGCGCGAACGCTGGGAGAATCCATTGATGGGATGGACCTCTAGGTGATTGTTACTGTTTTATATACGTATGTAAAAGTTATACAAGTCAGAGTATATTTGAGCCACTTAACGGTGACAGATTGTATAGCGATGCGTAATGTATAATATTTATACATTAGGTATTAAATATTATTATGATAATATTTATGTATTTCTGCGCAGTGGAGATCCCATGTCAAATATCAAAGTAGATTTTGCGACAAAGGAGGAGGCAATCGCGCACTGCGAGAAGATGGGATGGGAGTACTATGTGCAAAAGCCGAATGTTAATCAGCCGAAACCTCGTAGTTACGGGAGTAATTTCTCCTGGAATAAACGTACCAGAGTTTCGACCAAGTAATCCGTAAACTCCTTCAAGCTAATCACTCGTAATTTTGTACACGACGAGTGCATGCGGTAATAATAGTCATAAAACAATCTTGAGATAAATATGTATCATAAAGCAAATAAATGTATATATATATTTAGTGCAATGTATTTCGGTTTAAATTTGACGTATCTTTCTTGCCTACTCCTCACTGCTTGAATACATGAAATAAATTTATTTACATTTTGGCATGTATGTTACATTTTTGTTTCTGGTTAATATAAGTAATATCGCGGGAATCTACACGATTATTTGAGTATTGAGGAAGATCATGGGCGGAAACGGTGACACATGTTTCAGCGAATACAACAACAGCCCGATAACATTTTAACATTTCTAATTATATTTCGTTTTGTATTATTATTTATAATTATATACTACAATATTGTTAACAACGTTGTGTATTGACGAGTTTGCGCGCCTTCGAGTCAGGCGGAGCGAAATGAGAAGTATCGTACAGTACGCATTCGAATTCAAGACTGACCTAAAATTATCGAAGATCATGTTAAAACGTCTCGGTATCGCATCGAAAAATGCGAATCTCCCTTCGAGCCCGTTGCATCGATGCATTCTGATTTTGCATTCTCGCTATGGTCAACTAAGTCTTCCTTCTCTATCTAAAAGGACATATTGCAATTATCACCGTTCCTTCCAGCCAATTGTGCTGGACATAAAAATTGAAGAAAAAAATGCTCAGTGTTTAGTATGCATTGACGCAGCAATAGTCAACGTTAGAAGTTGAAAAACCGGCGACGAATTATACTTTAGATGTAGGTATATCAGGATAATGAATAAGAGGATGATACAATCTCTCTCTTGCTTAATTTCGCAGACGAAGCGCAAAAGAGATTATATTCGAATATCAATCGCCAAGATACTTTACGTAAAAATTTTTCGGAATTTCCTCACTATTATCGGCGATCGCTTTTATATCGAAACATTGTCGTAATCTGGAAAGGAACAGGAAATTGCTGTATATTAGTTGACCGAGGCCGTTGCTGCAAACGAACCCTCAATTATTTATAATTAAGATGTAAAGCGAAGGAAAAAACGTGCGCAATCGTATCTCATGAGAGCGGAATATGAGAAATGGCCTACGATGTTATTATCGCATAGAAAAGTATAGGGCGGCAAGAGAAAAATTATAAGGGAAAAACAAGTTGTTGCTGTTAAAGCGGAGAGAATCTCCAAGAGAAACATTTATACACCGTTTAAATCGTGTAAAACGGCATCTGTTAATCTTCCCCCCTCAAATATTTTGCCCTGCGAAAAGTAGGGTAAATTAGAGGAAATATCGTCAATGAGATTCATTTGGAGAAATTTAATTCTAAATCACTAATTTAGAGAATCGAATTCTCAGCTGAATTTCCTCTAATTCACTCAATTTTTTTTTTGCAGTGAAGAGCAATGGTCACTCTGTTCTTTCACGAAGCGCGAGTAAGAGACATTGTTTTAATGCGAAACCACGATATCGTCGTCGATATTATTAGCTAAGATATTTTAGGTTCATTAAGCTCAATATAAGTCCGACGTGTAGTTAAGTTCGCCTCGTGCGGATTTTTTTTTCTATCATGCCTTTCGTGAAACAATTTATTTTTATTGAGTTTCTTTCACGCGGAATATTTTTTTTTATTCTCTTTTTTATTCACGCGGAAAATATTCGAATCAAAACGAATTGGTGTGGAAAATTCTCTCGTTTTTCATTTAATTACAATCGTTATAGATATATAATTATAATTTATGAGTACGATGATTATACAAATAGTTACATATTAATCCTATTTAACTACTTTTTTTTGTATCGAATTTTTTTTAACAAAATATAATTCCGATTAAGGCGTTAGAAATTAGCCTTTCTCCCGATTGCCCTCTCGAGCATCGAGGCTTTTGCATAGAAATCGGAAAATATTACAAAGAGCTTCAGCAAGAATTTTGAAACTATCAGTTTCTATATGTCGAAGATGAAAAGTCCAAGTTCGCGCACGTAAATCCCGGTCCTTCCTTTAGATTCGCCTAACACTATTCCTCGAAGACGACATCGGGAACCTGCGATCGAGAGCAACGGATTAACAACGGGTGTGTATCTAATATAAATAACGTTTCAATGTTTCGAAGCAGCCGCTTTATCGAGCAGCTTTTCCTCACTTTTTCCCCCCAGAGAGACCTCGCGCTTACGCGTCCCAATCATCAGATACTTTTAAAGACACTAACGGCTTATATGTATATACCCTATGTAATTTGCCCTGTGCAATTATATTATCTGAATATACAATTTGTCTATAACGTAACTTGCGACAGAGAGATCATCCCCTTGTCTCATCGCGATTTTGGAGCTCGGCGCGGCAGGCGAAGGTCATCCCCCTGATCAAAACGACCGGGGTTCTCGATCTCAAGCAGGAAGTAAGCGAGGGAGGAACCGATTCGAGAAAAAACACACATAGCAAAACTTCCATTCCCTGCGAATCCTCTCTTTCTCTCTCGCACCCTTGATCCTAAAAACTACTATAGCGATATTGTAACAGCGATACAAACCGCCATCTCACTTTATATGCATATGTATATATTTATACATGTATAATAATTGTCATATGCGTGTGGTATGTTTTACATACACATGTATAATATATATACACATATTATATATAAATATGTATATATTATATATGTGTATATATATAAAATATATATTAGTCGTTCGAAAAGCAATATGTTACATTTTTTTTTTAAGATTTTGAAGAACAAATTCTATTAATTTAATTTAATACAAAATATAATACATGGTTTTACTACACTTTGTCTGCTACTTTGAAACTAATTTTGCAACTCTATTTCGCCATGTTAGAATACATCTAATATAAACAAAGTAAATACAATATATTACTTATCGAATGACTTAATATATATATATATATACGTTAATATATACATGTATGTATATATGTTAGTGAGTATGTGAGTATATGCAGGCTTGAGCGTAACGCGATTATTCATCCGCGCACACGGAGGCGCGATATCGAAAAGGCTAGTCGTAGGGTTCTAATATGCGGGGCATGATCTCTCCTGCACCAGGGCGAAGCCACCCCCGCATGATTGTACGGTTCGCCGTAGGAGACGCGGCTGATATACGTCCGGTCTGTTCTGTTGTTCCGCGACCGGACATATCTCGCAGTTTTTCTCGTTCTGTTCTACCTATGTATATATTATATATGTACAAGCGCGTATGCGGGTCACATACGGGGCGAGAGTCGCACTTTATCGCGTGAAATTAATAAGAATTTGCAAGCACGCAATGGCATTTTTTTCTTCCTCCTATTTAGATAATTATTTGTCGCTATTAAGACAGAACGCCGTTATTAAAACTGCATTTCGACTACATCGGATTTTCCTTTTTTTTTTCGCTCGCACGCGCGCTCTCTCCCGCATGTGTGTATATATAATTTGTAATTGACGTATGTTTTTATCGTGTATATATGCCTCGTGAAAACCAGCTCCCGAGGATCCCGGAGCCGTTCGGCGAATCTCCGCAAATTTGCCGAACCTCCGAATCGCCAGATTCCTTTCTCCCCAGAAAAAAAAAACGAAGATATAACATTCCTGCATTTGCTTCCTTTTCCTCTCCTGTCTTTCTCGCGCGAATAAAATTGTTAAGCTCGCCAAAAGTGCTACGGTCTGATTAACGTCGGATACAGCAATACGTCGCAATGAAACGCTACGCTGGCCTAATTAATTCTACGCAATCGCGAGTCGCCGTCCGCCGCAGCGCAGATATCCGAGGGGTACGCGTGGATGTTCTGTCCATTGATTCTTATGATTCTTTCATTTGATACGAATACAATTTTACACGTAACATTTCGAGATTCACGAATGTACTTTCTTCCAACTTTTCGTGATTATTTTCCAAATAGTCATCGAGATCGCATGAAAATATACCTGCAAGCGATTTTCGACCAAATTCCAATTAACTTAATCGACGATTAATTTAACTAACAGAATCATAAAAAATTATTTGCAACAAAATTCCTAATATAATTCGTCTCTAATTTAATCCTTCTCATTCCGCATTTTAATCTTTTTTAAACGAAAAATTAAAATTATATGAGCATCACTAGTTAATTATTGCCGACTAAGTTAATTAGAATGGCTCACAGCAAAAATTTCAGTGTATCATATAATTCGTTATTTAATTTTTTTTTCATGTATTAAACATCATAAAATTATTATTAATTCTATGTTAAAAATATTATAGACATTATATTCGATAAGTCGATTAATTAACAAAATTTTACAGATAGATTACTTGATAAGTTAATCGCTGATTAAATTAAGGGGAGG
>NW_020217302.1:0-62038 GCF_003070985.1 Temnothorax curvispinosus | reverse complement strand
AAAAATACGGCGTGACCCCCTTAAAATAATTCGTTGTCCATGGAAATTCGAACGTGCGTCCTTCCTTCCTTCCCTCCCCCTTCTCCGCGTTCGTCCGAGAGATCTCTAATGAAATGCAGCGAAAAGTCCTCACGTGCTTTTTCCTTCGCGAGAGATATTTAGTATTAGATAACAAAGAAGAGTAGTCTCGGCTGTGTTAATAAAAAAATTATGATAAGAGCATTTTCCAAGAGCGGGGCATTTCACGATTGGCCGTTTCGTTCCTTCGAAAGAAGAATATATATTACAATATCCAAGGTTCACTTCACTAATTTAATTGCAGAAATATAAGAAACAAACGAGAGAAGATAATAATATGAAAATATAAGAAAAATATCGATATAAAGATAGTTTCTCTTGATAGCGTTTGTTGAGGACATGTTCCTTTTATAAAGTATGTATAATATTTATAGAGGATAATGCAAGCTCAGGAAAGAAGTTTATGCAAAACGTAGATGTCATGGACAATGACAAAAAGAATTCTTCGGAGAAATCTATGAAAACGAGAGATTTATGACGACAAAAATATTTTTCCGGAGGGATCTATATGTATGATTTGTTTAAATTGAGGATGACGTTAATAAAATTTAAGAAGATAAACCTGGAACCGTCCGTGTGAGAAATCTGGGACATATCAAGTTACGTTTTTGACAAGAAATTTTAGGGACAAAAATTCAAGAATTTTTCGGCGAATTTTAGGTGATCTTTTGCTACTGTGAAAAAGCGGATTCGATTTTGCGAATTATTAACAATTTGAGATCTCTGTGCAATCTGTTTTCACGCTATTAGGCAGGTATGATCACACATTGAAAATCGAGATTACATTCGATCGAGACAAAGAGATCTCTACTCCTCTTAATTAGACCTGCAATCGATATATAATCGGATAGTATTAAAAGATTATTATTAATATTCGACAAAATTCGATTACTAAAAATCTCTATAAAAGCCGCAGATTCGGTTTTATAAAGAATTTGAGACTGATAAGAGTACGCGCTATGTGCTCGCTGTTCTTAGAAAGTTCTTAGAAAGTTTATAGAAATCGCATGTAAAGTCGGATATATTATCAGTTATTTTTGAAGCTCTCTATTTAAGAGGTTTAGTAAAAATCAATTAAGTTAAATCAAGCGTCTAGTTAAAAATTTGATTTTTAAAAGTGATTCCCGACAGTAAAAACCGTTGAAAAATATCTTATTTTTTTTACTTGAAAATATGCAGAATAGAACAGAAATTTTTTAATTTCACTTATTCAGCGCTAATTAGGTTAATAAAATTTAATTAATTTTCTTTAGGTAGATAATTCTCTAGGGAGTAGAGTTTTTGGGCCTTTAGAATATTGTTTGTGTTAAATCAACCCACAGTTACAAGCCTATCGAGTGTCAAAGTTATACAACAAGTTATTTGTCACGGCATTTTGCGCAATATTTGAATATCTGAAAGTTCTAACGATGCGGGCAATCAACAGAGTCGAAAGAGATAAAAACCGATTAAAATCTGAGCGTATACGAATGTTGATTTTAGCGTTTAACGTAACGATCTCTATATATACAACGAAAACATGCCTAATCAATTGAACAACGGCAGTACGGTGTCGCAAATGCATACAGGATATTCGAGAATTGAAAGTGATTATACATATTAACATTCTCTTTTTACGTAATCACTATGTATAATACTAAGTGAGTGAGTAATTCTTATCTTGTAAAATTAAGAGTCGATTTTTCCTCAATAAAAAAATTTATATTTATGTCCTCCAATTTAGTATAAAAATCAAACAAGAACTGTGAACATCTTACTTCAAATGTAGTACCAAATGTTTGTCGTTTCTTCGCGTCTTTGACGTTTAATTCGCGAAAAAGCTCTTTGTTTTCAACCATTTTTTATTTAAGAACAATGTTTTTAAGTAAAAATTATTCAGATTTCAAAAGCTATAACGCTATTTGCTTTTTTGCCGAGATCTTGCTACTATCATGAGGAAAGAAACAGAAACGGAGTACTTTGGTTACGATAATAATCGCCGAAGGAAGCCACATTATTTCCGTCTGTTTGGTTCATCTTTCTTTTTTACTTTTTTTCGATCCTCCTCGCCGTTAGTGACGCGATTAATTTATCCTAAGATTTGAGGCAGTACTCTTTTTGTATACCGATAAAATTCGTTCTTCGTAGCAAACTCCGGGCGGCCTGCGTTATCTACGTGCTAACAATCTAGGTTTTCCTCCTTCCTTCTTCTGTGAAGAGAAAACCGTAAACAACAGAGTCGAATGTGCCCAGATTTGGTCCGACCACCCTTAATTACGACGCAAGAGACAAGGATCACGACGTATATAAATGTAGAGTTATAGTAAAAAGGTTCCGTTAGACGCTAACTGAGAAACGTCTCTATATGTGCACGCGAGTCCAAATATCGCTCTCAATTATTGAAGCCACGTTAAATCAGTATTAAAAGCTATCCGGCGACGTTTGAGGATTTAATGAAATTCAATAGCGAAGCGCTGAAACGCTATTTCCAAACATTAATCAAGTTATTGCAATCGATTTTGCGGCTTATTAGATAATTGGAAATTTTACAACTTTTTCCGATAATTACAGTCTGAAATGTTATTACTAAACATTCCAATTATCTATAAAAATCTTGATTTGGTATTTTAATATATTCGAAAAGTTTCAGTGTTTCAAAAATTCTCAAGTTTGAAATTTCAGTGTTGGGCATATACGCATGATCTAACAATAAGTATAGAATTCCAAAATTATCTTTTCGCAAGCAGTCTAAATAAATAAATAAATAAATAAATAGCAATAGTTTCTTGTTATTTGTTTAATTGGACCATGTAAAAAGTGACAATTTAGACATTCTGCCTATATGTGATTGTTGTTTATGTATATAGATACCCAACGCTGAGATTGAATAGCTAAATTATAAATAATTTATATACATCAATAGCGAAATTAATAATTTTTTTTTAATCCACATGAAGAACCAAACGATGATAATATAATTATGAGATCCAAAGCATGCTCTTACCAGGGTAGCGTAACTTACTAGAAATAGTCGCTATTTTAGAAGAAAGTTTACCACGTTGATGGTTTGGGCTTATTTGAAAACAATTAATTAGTTGGTTATTGAATAATGCAGTAAGTTCGAATGCACTCGTCAAACCGTTGACTGGAGTTAATCATTTTACGTGAATTGTTTAGCTTAATGCACTTATAATGATGCTTTTTACTCTTTCCTTGCGATTAATGCAGTATTTTTTGCCGATATAACTACTAATTAAGATATTGTATTTGTGACTTACATTTAATATTAATTATGTATGGCATAGACAAAATTGCTAATGTATAAACTAACACCGCGAACAATTTGTACATATCAGTATGATCAAAAGGCGTCGGAAATACGCGGTTAAAATGTATTAAGATTTATATCTTAAAATGTTCTTAGAAAGCGTTAAATTGTCCTTAGAATTTACGATAATATTAATAATGATTCGCCAATTGCGTCAATACGGATCTTTTTACGTAGCAAAATTGATGATGTAATAAATTGTTCGTTATTTGTGCTAAATATACTGACGCCTAATATTACGAATCAATTCTTTTACTGATATATTTAGTGTGGTAATAATCATTGACCAAAGCAATCGCCGAAGTCGATTTATCATCGATAACAGTTCAATGCTCGAAGTGAAAGAAATAATTTAAATATCGATGTTAAAATAACATTTGTTTAATTTCAGAGATTTATATTTCTTTTCAAGTTTAAATAATGATTTTGATATTGATTATTATATTTTCAAGTACTTTGAAATCTTCTTGCACGAGAAAAATTTTCACAAATAAATAAATGCGCAGAACAGGCTTTTAAAGCGAGTTTATATATTCTTATAATTAACGAGTCACGATCCCACGGATTTGGAATTCATAATATGAGGTCTGGTGTTCTAAGTTCAGGATTGAGCGCTAGGCTAATAACTTGCCCTGTCAAAATTATTGTTAAAAAATATGAAGAAGAGCTTCGGATGGAACGGTCGCAGCGACTGATCGTGATTCTTGAGACGCTAAACTTCAAGAGACCATGGTTCGACTATAGTGTTATCGAAAGAAAAAGTATATTTTTACTGAGTAAATAAATTTATTTTCTCATTGGCAAAGATAAATAAAATGTTCCTATTTTAATTAAGAAATTGTACGCGTACTTATATAAATCTCGAAAATGAGAAACCAAAATCATCATTTCGATTCACTTCGAGAACTGACGTATCCCAACAAATTACGTTTCTGTTTCGAATACGGCTACATCTGGTATTTCCGCTACGCTGGTAATTCATCCTTTATAAATAATTCATCGTCGTTACGGGGGAACCCAGCATTACGGTGCATGCATTTTTATCAAAAAGCGAGCTGAGTCAACATGATATCCAGGTTCCTCCACCGATGATATTTCATCCATGCTTGCAACGGAAAAATTGTTGAAAATTTCTTTTCAACTTCGTCCTTGTCCCTTTCTTCGTCTCTTAATGCAATGGCTCTCAATCTTACTCTTTTCTCATGATATTAAAACAAAAAATTGAGCAATAAATTTTTTGTAGCTATTTTATCACACAAAATCTTTAAGATAATAAAAATTTTATTTTTGTTAGAAATGAGATGTTTTTTTTTCTCCTAAATATCGCAGTAAGATTGCACTGAAGCGTAAAATTAGCATCCTTTATAATATGTTTAATACCAATAATAATGCGGATATGTTCAATGACAATTAGGAAGCATTCTCATAATAATTATGCTGTGTTTAATCCTAATTAAATTTCTAATCGAGAACATCACAGATTCAATAAAATGATACTACCACAAAATGATTCCTAAGAGAATGGTCATCTGAGTATAAGCAGTTATCAAATCAACAAGGATTCTACGGTCATCCTTAAATTCTCTTTTTGAATCGGCCGAGAACCATCGCTACGTACAATGTCTCATCTGACACTTCGACGACGCATACGCACTCACATACATACTCACACACGCAACATACGCACGTGTCGCTCTCCATCTCGAGGAGATTCGCCCCGAAGAAGCCGTGCGGATTATCGCCCTATCTAGAATTAGATCTGCGCTGTGTGTGAAAAGTCTACATATATGTATATAATATAGTTCTACATATGTATTATCACTGAGTCGCGCCGCTGTCACTATCCGGCGTGGTGGCCGTCGACTAGGATCAGCTGTCGTCCGACGTGTCCTGGTACTCCTCGCTCTCCCTGTGCACCAGCACGTGCACCACCGTCGCCTCCGACTGCTGCCTGATCAGCGGCGGCCTCGAGGGCGGTGCCGTGTTCTCCGGACTCGGCTCCGTCACCAGGATACTCACGTCGCTACTCTCGACCGGAAGCTGCACCGGCTCCGGCGGCGGCGCCCGACGTCTCAGGCTGCCACATCGTCGGTTGAACGCCTCTTTGATGTCCCGCTGTAGCGCGTTCAGCGAGAGAGTGGTGCCGCTCGGCCGCAGGGAGCTGCGCTTCGAGGTCGGTGGACTGAGCATGTCCTCCTCCGAATACTTCTCCACTGCATCCTGCCGGCCCAGCGTGGGGCCCAGCGATCTGTAGATAAAAAACGAATCGCTGTTAACGTTCTCAGTTTTTGTACAGTTGATGTACTACTGTTTCTTGGTGATATTTGCAGGATATACTCAAGTGTATTGTCTACGAACAATTTGTCTCGAACGTTACAATAAGGTATTTGTAGAACGAGACAAATAATTATAAAGATACTGTTGAATGTGTATTTTATGAAGAAAACTTCTGCACGTATGCCTGCAACCTTTAGAAAGCAATGTATGATAAATAAAACAGCAACGACATACCCCTTGCAGCAATATCAATAAAACGTTTCTTCATTTATACAAAATTAGACTTTTTTTACTACGGGATTTTTACAGATACATGTAACACATGCTAAATATTCGATTGCACATCCCGACTGGAGAAAATGTCTTTTTTGAAGCCCGCTAGACTGAAGTATGACATAATGCTGATAAAATTACGCTAATGATGTATCTAAATACCATTAATGTGCTGCAATATAATCAATGTAGTAACAATAATACCAAACTCTTTTGTCCAACTACAATTACGATAAGTCGATAAGCATGATAATGAATTATAATCGTATAATGAGCTATTACGAGAATGTAGATTATGTGCAACGAGCTTCTATTATCTTTTAATCTCTGCTAACGTATTTACTAATCCGTTAAAATGTTTGCGTTGTACTTTCGCATTTACAATGTTATACTTTGTAGCGTACTATTTTCATGGCTATGAATTAAGTGACAAACGAATCTATTTATTTCCTGACGATAAATATACGCAATACTTCAACCGCTAATTAATTGAAATCTCAAAATTCTCATCTCATATAACAACCATACAAATCAAACGCTAAAATTTGAAGAATTCTAAGTATATGTTCAGCTTTACCTGCTCGTTTTCTTGCCTGAGGAGTTTTGAAGAGGGAAAGAAACTAGATTAATTTTATGGGCACAGAGTGTGGCATGTTGTGTAAGAATTAATTATACGACACGTATCGGCAATTCACACGACTTAACAACTGTTAATAAGTACAAACTCCTCAGGCTAATACGATCATATGCGTATATTATCCTCCGCAATTAGTCGAAATTAAATTTGAAGGAAATTTATTTAATTAATTGAGAAAGCATTTAACATAGTTTGTCTCAATCAGCAATTGATCAATCTTAATTAATTTAATGTGACAAAATAATCATTTAAAAGAGTGAGAGAAGATTCTTGAACAATTCCAAATTCCAAAGATATTATTTTGCTACCACGTGAAAATAAACCAACCTGACGGTAGCGTGGGAGTCCGAGCCGGAGCTGGAGGCAGCGGAGGGTTGATCGGTGGTTGGTGAGGGACGGGACACGGTCAGCGCCGGGGGTTGCAGGTCCTCGTGGGTTCCAGTGGCGCCGGAGAGTAACAGCAGAGGAAGATTCGGGAACAGCCACGCCGAAGCGGTGCCGAGTTCGCTGAGATCGCTGGCGTCGCTGGCCCTGGAGGACTTGCGGCTACTGGCACGGCTCCCCCGGTGCACGTGCAGCAGAGCTGACAGCTTACCGCTCCATCCACCCCCGCCCCTACCGTCCATACCACCCGGACTCGAAGTCTGCGTCTGCGAGTCCACCTCCTGAGCAATTCTTTCGCGCTCTTTCTTCATTCTGCGCGTACGTCGAGATTATGTAACATATTGACAGATGAGATAAAATCTTCATATTATAAATGTTATTAATGAATATTAATGAATATTATTAGTTGTAATATTACCGTTTTGAATTTTAGCTTTGCTAGATTGAAATTAACTAAAGAATAATCGTCTCTTTATATGAGAAGCTACTTAATTTCTACAAAAAATATCATGTGTCTAATCAAAAGGTAGTCATACTCACGCAATGTACTCCCTTATGGTGCGCTGAATTAACCTGGCAGCTTTGTCTTGCCGCTTCCAAATTCTCGTGGAAGACACTATCTCCAACTCTTTTCTGGTCGGAAACTGCTTCTTGAACTTGACGTCCATTTGCTCCTGCAGCTTCCTGAAGTCGTCTGATTCCTCGACGTGTCCAAGAACGTGCTTGACGAGCGCGTGTAGGATGTCCAGACAATGAATCTTGTTACCCCTTGCGATGGGAAGATTAAAGCTGACCAACGCTACTACGTTAGGCTTTGATATCCCCAGCGGTGGGTCCAGGCTCGCTATAAAGTCGCTCAACTGCGAGAAGCTGATAAATTGCGTTGCATGCGGATCATACCTAGAAAAACAAAATTTTCAATTCAGTTGCGGCGAGATTGTCATCGTAATACCATTAAATTTCTATCACTTTGCTATTAAATTAGTATTTTTCAAGACATATGATTGAATAATTTCGAATACTTTATATACGACTTATCGAATAAAGAATTCTTCTTCAGAATAGTAAAGAGAATAATATCTTACTTCGACCACCGGATGTAAAACATCTCTAAGTCATCCTCGACGATGCCAATCTCCTCCTCTTGATGAGCTTGATTGAAATTCTCTAAGATGATGGCAATGTACATGTTAATGACTATCATATAGCTGATAATGATAAATGATGTGAAGTACGTGATCGCTAGCAAGGGATATCCGCAATCTCCGTTCATCTGTCGGCTGTTCGGAGTGGGATCGCATTCAGGTGGTTGCACCATCAGCGATTCCAACACGTCGTTCCATCCAGCCGAAGTCATCAAACGGAACAGCAGCTGCATACTTCTACCAAAGGTTTCGAAGTTCACCTATGAAGCAAGATATTAAGTTTAACAAATTATTATTAGGATAAACTAAAAATATTTTCTTCCTAAGTCCTACGAATATATAAATTGAAGTAAATCAAAAAGATCTTTCTACCTCAGAATGCACAAATATAATCTTAATAAAAAAAAAAGACATAATAAGATTAATGAAAATAACATAAAATAATCTAAATAAAAATAACATAATAAAAACTTTACGTTATTTAAGACTTAGTATTAAGCAAGTAAGTATTCTATAACTGTCCATACTGACCATATCGTCCAATGCGCCTTGTTTCCTGACATGTCCGAAAACAGACATGCCGATGATGGCATAGATAAACGTGATCAGAGCCAGTAGGGCCCCAATGTTGAAGAGCGCTGGAAGACTGACGACAAGGGCGAAGAGCAGCTTGCGGATACCTTTCGCAGCTTTAATGAGCCTCAAGATTCTGCCGATTCTGAACACCCTCACGACTCGCAAGAGCGTCGGGGACACAGGGAAGTCTATCATGATGTCTTCCATCAGAATACCCAGGATGGACGCCAACACAAGCACGAAGTCGAACAGATTCCACGGCACGGTGAAGTAATGATAACGTAGACCTACTATTTTGACGATCGCCTCCAGGCCGAAAACAGTCGTGAAAAACGCGTTCGACACTTCGAGGACGAAGAAGATGGGATGTGGCTGATTGTAATGCTCGATCCCCATCGTCAGCATGTTGAGAAATATCAAAACGAAGATAGCTATTTCGAATCTGGAAAGTCATACGAAAGATCAGATCGTATTCCCTCTTGCGATAAATTTGCAGATCGCTCAACAATTAATTGTTATTCTTCTTGCAGTGTCAAAGCAGCGCATGCACGTTTAACATTTGTGCGGTGAAAGTGACGTAAATAGCGTCCGCTGGCGGAACAAATATGATATTTAACTTTAGCATTCATTCGTTTTCCTTAAATAGTCGAAACAGAACAGTCTCTCGGAAAAAGGGCAGCGACATAAATAATCTTAATTGTGTCAAATATGTCAATCTTAAATCACAAATCTCAACTGCAAATCGTGTCAGTCTATTTTAATCGTGACAAAAATATGTGTTATATGTAACGGCATGTCTATAAACGTATAACCGTAAGCTTGATAAAAAAGTTTAATTAAAGTAGTGAGGTTTTTACTCGTAATTTACGAAACTGTTGTAATAATTCTATATTCCGCTACTGTGCAGCTAATTTTACATTTGCATGGATTTTACGAGAAAAGAAAGTATATCTAAACCCCGCGTGTGCAGAATTATAAAGTTACGACGTTTAGGTAAGCTCCCACAGCTTATCTCGTCTATTATGCACAATTGTATCACTATATATCGACATTGTGTATCTACAATTTAGAGAGGCGGCGAGCGTTAATGTCCTGTGGGTATTGATTTCCCATTACTCCGAGAAACGGATTGGAGAGTCGCGACATTTATCTTCCGCGGTCTTGCCTCCCCTGAAAGCTGAAAAGAAAATTCACGCACTGTGTCACGGCGATTTGTATACATATTACAAGAAGCTCGCACAGGTTCGAGCAGAAAAATGTTACTGCACGAAAAACAGATATATGTAAAGTATCTACTATTGAATCGGCATTAAATCTGGTAACTAAGAATATAGAAAAGAAGAGATTTTGATCCGCGTTATTATACAATTCACTGATCTTAAAAAGTTACATGTAATATTATTTAGAGATTTTTTATTTTTGGACATTTTTACATATGTTAGTATAAAAATAATTTGGGTTGTACAAAAATAAAACTTTCTACGAATTAATATATAGTCGATAAGAAAATTATACGCGTAGTATATAAAGCTGTTGAAAAAATAGGTCGATTAAATTAAAGAACTATTTCAAAATGCAGAGAAATATATTGCTCCTTACCTCAACTTTTTGCGATCTAAAGTTGTCTTCTTATTGTTGATGAATGAAGACAAAAATAATAATAGATTTTGTAGATCGTTTTTAATATAGAAAGCTGATCGATGTGTAAACGCTTCTTCTTTCATCAGTTTTCTTATTTATTATTTGTGAGTTGTTGACCACCGGTGATAATAACGGTAGCAATCTGCGAGAACCTATCTATACGATCTTGATTGCAAATTAATCTCAAGAAAATACATGGATGGAAATCCTGTGAAACACGCATCCAAGCACAGCGGCGTGAACAACGAAGAGGTGCACAGTCGTAGCTTTGAAACTACTCTATTAATAACAATTTGCGGCACAGACATCTGTTCGTGTTAAACCGTTAACAACCACGCGAATTGCCGTGAAGCAATTTGATATACTTGGCAAGGCCAATTTTATTGTTGGAGACAACAAATATTTACTAATTAATATGAAATATTAATTAAAATACAAAAAACGAAGAGTAAAGAATCGCTTGCTTGCTAATGATTTAATTTAAGATATCTGTGAATTGCAAGGGAAATATACACCTGCCGCATTGCTCGCGATGCACTGCGATCGAACGCGTGCTGCACAGTACGACCGCCATATCGAACTCGCATGATACCCTTTTACGTCATTTCGACCACACCATTTCTATACATTCATTACGTTATATTGCAACGAATAACACACACGTGCATTTAATTGCGTAAAAAAAAGCCAGATTAACACTTTGACACCAAACAGTTGCCTCGAATTAGATGGAAAAAGTTAATACGCAATATTCTAAACAATGTGTACACATACAACTGTTAAGCTACATCGCAATGATGATAATTTTATAAATATATTCTTACTATATAAATAAAAAATTTTATTAGATAACAAAATTTCTTGAAGAGAAAAGTGAGTTGAATAATTGTAATAAAAAAATGATTTTATAAGGAAATTGATATCGTAGTAGAGAAATAATACCTATAAAAATTATAAATATATGTTACATATAATAAAAAAAAACTTTATACTTAAAAAGATAGAGATAAAGTTATTTCCTGATTAAAATAATTGAGTTACGGTTTAACTATAATAATGCTTTTTGCAAAGAAAACTTGCAAAGATTTTTAACTGTCACAAGATTTATAAAGAATAAAGTTGGTTGCCAAAGTGTTATTAATAACATCAATTTGTATGACCATCAACAGAAACAATTATAAGCAACACAATTCTTTGCTCAAAGTGTCAGTGTGCTTCTTTTTGCCACATGGAATCATACAATTACCTGCGAGAATTGGACAGGTCGTAGAACATTGCGAGGAATTGGTTCAGCGGACGTTTTATAACTTTTTGTGGCTTTTTACGGCCGAGTTTTTTCATGGCAGTGTAGTAGTGTTTTTGACTTTCGGTCAAAAACATTTCTAACACCCCACCTTCGTACTGAAAGAAAAATCGTTGTTTTATTATTCTAGAATTCAGTCACAAAAATCTTATAAGAATCCGTAAAAAACATACTTTGCTATGCATATTAAGAAATAATACTTAATAAGAAGCTTAAATACTTTTATCAATCATTAAAATATCAAGTGTTAAATAATTTAGTATCAAAGATACGTTTCTTCAAAATTGTTAAAAAATAATTTCGCATGAACATTTTAAGCTAATATAAAGTTAAATATTTATTATATATAATGAATAATTTTCTTTATTTTATATCAAACTTTTCGTGATTATATGACACAAATAATTACTCTTGTTTTGATAAAATGGACTATCTCTCACGCGACGAAGAATAGAATAATATTTTAAAGATTAAGATTTCACCAGACCATCGCTCACCTTTTTCTTCAACATGTTGAAATTGTCTATGATCACTCCAATGAAGAGATTGAGCGTGAAGAATGAACCGCAGACGATAAATATAACGAAGTAGATATAGGCCCAGAGATTCGCCTCTCTCTGCGGTTGCAGATCCACCCCCCTCGCGTCCACAGCGTCCTCCATCACTTCCATCCATCCCTCGAAGGTTGCCACTTGAAACAAAGCCAGGTAGGCGAGGCCAACATGATCAAAACTGATCTTACTATTCTCCCAAGAGTAGTTCTTGCTGTAACACTCCTCCTTAGTGTTCACTATCTAAAATCGAAATGATTGTGTCAGAAAAATGATCAATCCTGAATTAATATTAAATAATGATTAAATTGATATATTAACTTGTATCGTTCATGAAAAATATTATTATTGCCAAAATTTGATTGTCATAATTAAAACTAACAATGTGCATAATTTATATAATGAAATTGATACTGGAGCATCATTACTGGATAATGAAACTGATGTTGCTTCATAAAAGCGAATGTAATACGACTACTAATTTTCAATCTAAATATTTTAATATCATTATCTAATTAAAAAATTATATTATAGTTGATTATAATAAATTTAGATCTGTGTCTGAATATAGTTTACTCTCTCCTCGTACCATCCTCCTTGATAATCAGATCTGAATGAAGTGACACTCACCGAAATATCCAGCATTTCTCCGTACTCGTCGATGCACTTGAAGAACTTGCCGCCGAAGAACTGGACGCCCATTATCGAAAAAATAAGCCAGAACACGAGACAGACGAGGAGCACGTTGAATATACTAGGTATCGCATACATCAACGCGTTCACTACGATCTGTGAGCCGGGAAGAAAAATCCTCTCAATGATACGCAACAATCGCGTTCACATATTGTGTCGTTCGTGTTTCAAACGGATTTTCGTAGATTTTTTTGTCTACGCAATATTTACCCTCATGCCTTGCCATCTCGAGATCGCCCTCAGCGGCCTCAGGGCGCGTAGTGTCCTCAGTGATCGTAATACTTTAAGGTTCTCATTTTCTTCTATCAAAAGGCTAAACATAGATACCTGTTCGAGAAAAAGCGTAATTTATTTACAATATATCTTATTAAACGCACGTGAAGAAATTCATGCAATTAGATTCTTAAATTCTGACAAACAAAATTTTAAATAATGTATTTGCATTTAATATTTGCGTACAATAATGTACGAGTTTTAAGAATAGTCTAATAATTATTATAAACATAATTGTGCTCGAGCGTTTTAAAAAATATATTAAGAGTGAAGATATATGTACGCATGTAGAAAATTAAAATAAAATAAAGTTTGTCACATTTGACTTTTAATTGAAATAATCCGGAAATTTCTATTTGTATATTGTATTTATTGTGCAGTTGAATTACAAATAAATATTTAATTAATGAAATTCTTATGCAAAGAGAGTAACGAATAAATTGTGCAGGAAATTAAATTTACAAGCTACATTGAGCAAGCAAACACGCAAACTACATATGCATGAAAAGAATAAAGACATTCATTCTCTTTTATGTTTCTGAAGGCACTGCATGTAATTCTTGTATTATAATGCATACAGCAACATATCTTAAAATCATAATATATATAAGTAAACGTCAGCTTATATTTGTTAATACATAACACATATATAACACATTATTTTTAAGACATTCTTTACAAATGCAAACACTACAATTTATCAGAGATCAGAAAATATTTTATTAATGTAGTCATGTTTTAACAGATTCCTCTTATTTGACTGACTTGTTAATTATTTCTTTCATGCATATGAGTTTAATTAATAATGCAAACATTATTCATCTGGTAATCCATGTATAATTAATAAAAAAGTAATATACGTGTATAACATGCGTTTGCGGTAAATATAAATATATTTTAAATTAATGCAATACAAATGGAAGCGTACTGAAACATGTAACTTTCAACATACCTGGATCCACGAGACCACACATAAAACACATAAAAAAGGAACACGGAAACAACGTTCAAACAATTATCACGCGTGTTTCATCCAATATGATTTCAATAATTTTATCTTATCATATTTACAAGTTGAACCATCTAAGTTTGCGGGATAAAATAATTATTACAATGTTCATTATGAGCATAAACTTAAGAAGTTGCTGAATAAAAAAACTTAATAATCACTAAAAGTTTCGAAAAGAATGCGCACACATATTAACTTGAACTTATATTTTGCACCATTTAACGACGTACAACAAACATTTTATAATTCTCGTTAACAATAAAAATTGTAAGTATTTATAAAGTTATTAAATAAGTTAGATGGCTCATCCTGAATACAAATACATAATATTTGGAGGCAAGCAAAGGAATCGACAAACACATTTCATGCCACACGTATGCGATCGCACACAGTTTTGCATTTTACATCGACTGGGCGCGAGACTCTGATCGTACTTACGAAAACGATTATAAAATCCAGGATTGTCCAGAAACTGGTGAAGTATTTACAGAAGCCTAGGGCTAGCCATTTTAGGAGCATCTCGACGCTGAAAAGTGCGCAGAAGCCAAGATTGGTCCAATAGAGAAGCTTCTTCAAAAAAGGATTGTCGTCTAAGTAGATGTCCTCGAAGCACAGCGTTATGGAAGATGCGAAAATTAAAACTAGGATCATCCATTCGAAAGCGGGCGTGTCCACGACCGACAGGACGACCGTACGAACTCTTATCCACTTCTTGCCGAGATCCGTGGCGAGGCAACGATTGATACAGCTACACCTAAACAAACATATCGAACATCATTCGAATTGCAATCTAAATATTTAATGAAACCAAATAAGCAAACAAGTAATCAACTAAGAATCCTGGATTTGTATTCTTATAAAGTGGGAGTTCTTAAAATATAATTTTCGATCTGATTTTGATTTTCGTCATAAATAATTTCAGTGGATATGCAACGTACGTCTTCATTTTATATGTTAAAATGCCGATAAAACTAGAAATGCATCTTACTTCTGGTAGCAGTGCTGGGGAAGGCAATCAAGCGGCTCCTTGTGCTGCTTGTTCCTGCCGAACCCGGGAAACGAGCCCATCCCGTCGATATATCTTCCCTTACTGTCTCTTCTACCTCCGACCGTGAGTTCGTCCACGTAACTCACGAGGGCATGCCAGGGCCTTTTCGCTATGTTCTCGTCGTTTTGAATGGTCGGCTTCTCCTCCGGCAGCATGGCTACTTCCTCGTCCGGGTTGACGTCCTTCAGCACTTCCAGCTCTATACTCTCCTCCGGATTGGTCTCGTTGCTGTTGCCCTTCTCGGTCAGCTTCTTGTTCTCCTTGACCGTCTCTTGACTGCTCTGACTACAGTAGGTGGTGAGAGTAGCCTGACGATAGATCGGGTCGTACGTGAAAACCGGCTGATTGAGACTCTCCTGATACGATCTATTATAAATATTGTCTTTGGGAAGGCTCAGCACGGTTTCCTGTATCGCGTACTTCTCCTTGTCGGACTTATCCATCACCTCGCGCACGATCTGCTCCAGCCGGATATTCTTCTCGTTCTCGGAATTCTCCTTCTGATGCTTCTGCTTACGCACGATCGACCGTATGCGGTCGAACGAACGCGCGAGCTTTGACTCGTCGCGGACTTCCTCTTTCTTCTGCTTCAGCTCCTCGGAATTGAAGCTGTTGAGCAACAACGCCAAGAAGAGGTTGAGGACCATAAAGTTGCCCATCACCAGAGCCGGCAGGAATATCGCGAAGCACGTACCCGGCCCGTCGTCTCTTTCCGCACGCATGCAGTCCCACAGCGGCTCGATCCACTCGCCGCATAAAATGCGGAATATCATCATGAACGAATGGAAGAAATCGTTGAAGTTCCATCGCGGCACCGGATCCGGATAGAACTTGTCCAGGGTGTAGTCTTTGCTAAACAACTGCATCCCGATCACAGCAAATATGTAGATCACGATCAGCAGTACGAAGGTCAGATTACCGAGCGCGCCTATCGTTGAGATTATGATGCTGAGGAGAACCTTCATCGTCGTCCAGGATTGCGCGAGCTTTAAAACGCGTAACAATCTGAGACCACGTATCACCGACAGACCGTCCACTAACTCGAACGTTAAATCGATAAGCGACGCAGAAACGATGATCAAGTCGAAGTTGTTCCAGCCATTGTTGAAGAAGTCCTTACTCAACGCCAGGAGCTTCAGGAAGCATTCGAACGTAAAGATACTGGTGAACACCTTGTTGCCGATGTTGAGCGCCTGCCGTATCGACTCGCTCATGCCATGATGCTCCATCGCCAGGAAGCCGGTGTTCAAGACGATGCAGAGGGTGATCATTAGTTCAAACAGGGGATCTCTCACCACCTTAACGCAAATTATATATATTCTGCGATTTGTTTTCACGTCACAAAACAGGATTACGGAAAGATAGTTTTTCAATTTATGCATACGATTTGATTCCTTATTAGATTAATATTAAGAATTTCTCTTTTTACAAATTAGAAATTTATTTTATAATATATCTCTATGTTATATATAAATATAAAAGTAATTTATTATTATACAATTTTTATTCTTTTTAAATTAAAGTGAGAAAAGAATAAAAATTAAGTCGAAATAATAATGTCCAGATATTGCTATCACGTTTGGAAATAACGTTCTGTAATCCTAAAAATTGAATTAGTGAAACGTGACGAAGGACGAAGTAAATCCTAATATAATTACGCGCCTCGAAAAACTATCTCGTGTGGGTAGAACCAGGTCAACGTTAAGTATGTTTTACTTTGGTTCGATGCTAATTAGTGGCCGTTTATTTAGGCCAATCACATCTAATTTGTAACTAACCCGGATCAATAAATTTACCTTATACAGACAGTTCTGAAATCTCAGCCATCCTTCATAATCAACGCAGCATTGAATACACTTATCGCAGTTTCTATCTGGAAGATCATCTGTAATTACATAATACGTTATTTTATTTTTAACGTACATTTAACAAATCTAGATATTTTTAATTTAATAAAAAAAATATACTAAAAATAAAATTATAATGCCTCGTTCGCGGAATATACAAATAGTGTAGATACTAATACAGCTAATTTTAAATAAATAATGCAGTCCATGCGCCATTATTATCTATTGCAAGCTTTGAATATTAAGTATTTTAATTAATTACAGAATTATATGTAATTTAAAAAAACAAATATTAATTGATTTTAACTAAAAAATATCGCACACAGTTTATATATATGGTTAAACAAAACATGGCGCTAAATTAATTAGAGGACAAATTTTAGTTCGCCAATTCAGTTATATAAAATAACTCGCGCAACAAATATTATCTATCGTAACTTTGAAACATTCAACATTGAGAATCATGAATTTTAATTAAATCACAATAACAATATTCGAAAAGAGAGGTTGACAAATTTTTCCACAGTATCTCTATTGGGGAAAAATCAACTTCAAAAATTGATCCAAAAATATTTCAAGCTGCTAATTCAATTGCTATAGTAATATTATTTCAATAAATAAACGCTGTCAGCATGCCGTAGTTCTCGCTCACCTAAAACTACAATATGCGACAGGTACTCTGGCGGCAGCGCGTACATATGTTTCTTGGTTTTGACCCCGTTGCACTTGAGCACTCGAATCTCCCGATTGCCAGTCCTCACCGACACGGTGACCGGCGCCGGTGGGCAATCCGGGCGCATTTGTTGGGCTGGTTGGACCCTGCCGTGTTCCCTCGGGGATTTCTCCTGCGATTTCTCGACGCGATGTTCCCGTTTGTCATGTTCCTCGGCGGACGTGACATCGTCGCCGTCGTGGTCATCCACCACCCCGGAGTCATCCAAAGACGACTGTTGATTGCTATTGTTGCTGGCTTGCCTGGAGTGCAACATACCCCGATTCGGCGCCAGCCGGTGAACCGTATTGGGTTCCGGCGGTCTGGGACTAATGTTCTGGAGCGGCAAGTGGCAAGGCCGTACACTGGAGTGCCTGGGACTTGGACTCGGACTGGGTGTAATGGATCTGCAATAGAATTTAACGTTATACTTCAGAAGAAATTCAATGTTTAAATTCAATGTATAAAAAAAAAACTATTTTATCCTGTACAAAGAAATCTAAACGAGAAATATTGAGTTTTAAGAATGTGTATATATAGTTAATATTATTTTTATATTTAATATTTGACAGCAACTTTCTTTAATTTTTCATGTTATAGAATATCCAGAGAAATATTATTCAACTGAGATTATTTTAAGATTATTTTCTTCTATTTCTATATCATTCTATATATAATTTTCATAAATACTTAATTCACAGTGTGTTAGACGTTTAAGTTCCTAATCGCTACGCGATCTAGCAAACTGCAATTTTAAAGGGCTAGGATCGTACCGGACGAATAAACGATTATTCGAAGCATTAGACTAATTATACTAATTAGACTCGGGACTGTATGAAGTTGCAGCTAGGTTCTACGCGAAATCGATGCTTATAATAATGACATTAACTCGGGGAATACCCAGGCACTTCCTGATTGTACGTATTACTAAATCAGGTCATTCCAGGTAGTGTTAAAATTTAATAATTCAAAGAAAATTTGCAATTTATTGTTAAAATTTGTTGATCGATGTATTGGAAACTTATGAAAAATATGATGCAAGATAAAAAAGGATTTGAAAAAAATTAATTTTGTAATAAGATTGTTATAAGGAATTACCTATAAATTATAAAAGAAAATAATTTTGTGTCATTCAGGAAGTAAAGCCCTTTTTGATTTACGTGACAATTAATTTCTTCAAATTAATAATAAACAATCGCTATTCTTTTTTTCTAATTTCTTTAACCAAGATGGAGTCTAGTTTCTGTCAAAACAAAAAATCGAAGTACGAACAATTCAAAGTAATAATTATAAGCAATAATTATAAGCAATTAAAATAAAAAATTAATGCATTAATTTTTACAAAATTTTATCCTCTAATTCATTTTAAGTAGACTTTGATTTAACAGCATTGTAATATATTGGAAAATTAGCTGCAAGTAATTAAATAAAAAACGTTTGATCAAATTTTCGCTAAATATAAAACGATTGCGAGTCGATAAAAGAAACCGTAGATGAAGACAGTAGCGATAATTCTGAGATAGATTGTACAAAGTTCGTTGGAATATGAATTCCATATTGTATGGCCTACCATTGTGAGATTGCAAGGCAAGCACATTTCCCTTCTTTTCTTTTATTACAGTTTCTTGGAAATGAGGGCGTTTACGATGTTTCTTTCTTTCTTTCTGTCTTTCCAGAACCAGCTTGCTGCAGTTTAACGACTTCGCAGCAAGCTGCATTATATGTATATACATATATATACATATGTATATATGTATACGGGTGTTTTAGATATTATTTTAACCTTCCGTATACGATAAATGCACGAAAGTACTGAATACTTTTAGCGCGGAGATGCTGACAGGATTAAGACCGCTTTCGTTACACTTACTACAACTTTTTACTTAAAAAAGCAAATATGCACATGAAAATATATTTTAATATTTCCACTCATAGTTTTGTTACAAAACATTATTTTCTTCGAATAAGAGCAAAAACAAAATGTCTCCTTAATTTCTTCATTTATAAAAGCTTTATACTTTATACGTATATATAAATCAACATTTAAACATTTTTATTTATATTTTTCCAAGTATATTAAAAAAAGCTAAAAGCATTTCTTTTATATAATTCTCAGTAATTTCTTTTTTTTTTTTTAAGAAAAAATGTTTTAATTTTAAACATAAACAACTTTGATGTGTTTTGTATTTAGCATTTTCTCAGTTAAACAAGACTAAAAAAACCCTATTTTATTCATATGACTCAGTAAATGTGCACGACATGCGTGTCTGATAACAACGGTCGTGACAAATCGAGCCGTAGAAAAGTCGGTCGTAAATACGGATATAGAAACCTGCTGCGTGCACCACCGTTTTTCTCCTGACCGGCGCTGCTCCTCCCGCGTTTTCTTCTACGCGTCTTCTTCCTCGTATAACTGCTGAGCAAGACTCCTTTACGGGCGTCTATCCTCTTCTGTTTATCTTTCGTCAGTGTCTTAATGTTGATTTTCGACGGATCGAAACTGAACGTCGAATCCTCACGATGATCCGTCAAGTCTTTCCTTCGTTCCTGCACACGGAAATACTCGGCTACATGTAGACAGGGTCATAAAAGGCGTGATAAAAAATGATAAACGATCGACATATATTACGTTATTACGAATTTTTAGTGCATTATTGTAGAAGTGAACATAACTCTCTGTTTTATTTATTTTTCGAGTGGTGTTCTCGAATTAATATTTCGCAGTAGTATTTCGAAATTCAGCTTTAAAGTATAAAATATGGGTGTACATAAAAATTCGAAATGGATGGCATACCTCGTTCGTAATCTCGGCTTCTTCTTCATAACTCAACGCCACGACGGCCAGCATCAAGTTTAGCAGATAAAATGATCCAAAGAAAACGACGACTGTGAAGAACGTGACGCTAATAGGTCCGCATGCCGACAACACCTGTTTCCGCGAAACTTTATTTATCATTTTTATAACGAATGGCCCTATAAAATATTTATGACAACAAATATGATACGCTGAAATATTTCTGATATTTTTCTGGATGATACAACTATCTCAATTTCACTCGCAAAAAAATATAAATTTCAATTTATGTATGTGATATCCGATAACCACTGTTCAACAAAAAATTAAATTTTTTTTGAACATTCTTTTTGCAACTTTAATTGTAAATTTTCTAAAATTCTGACATAGTAGAGCAATTTGGTAAACAGTAATTATATTCAAAGCCCAAGAAACTACGGGAAACAATTACCTTCATTTTCGTGCATTTTTTTATTAAACAGTTTTTTATTAAACGTTAAATTCGTTCCTCCACTAATTTCCTTGAATTGTTCGTTTAATATAAATTCAGAGAAAACCAGGTCAAAACGAATAGCGAATTTTATATAACTTTGTGTGAAAGACACATTGTAGAAATTTGGAAGCACGAAAAAGCGTACGACTGTTGCTACAATTCCCGTTTATACCGCGAGACGAACAAAGAAAAATCTTTCAGACGGCGACCTTGTTGTAGACGTCCTCCCAGTAATCCAAGGTAATCAGCTGAAAGGTTGTGAGCATCGACCACAGGAAATTATCGAAGTTGGTGTAACCGTGGTTTGGATTAGGGCCAACGCAGAGACAAGTGTAGCTCTCGTTGCAGTGCCTGGAAAATAGGTAAGACCCACATTGCCGACGCTGCAATATCCGTGATAGCCGTGAGAACGTTTCAAGTGTCCGCAGTATATCATCAAGTGTGGAAATATTACTCGCTGCTAGCCTTTACCGCGTTAGTATTCACGCCCAGTCCGTGCAATTATCGACTACCCTGCATTTGTTGGGCGAGAATAATTAACGTCTCATTATTTTGAAAAATTGACATTGTAAAATCACAACTGTTTAACTCTTGTCATCATGTTCGGCAACGTTTTCTCTCTCAGACGAAAAATATGTATTTATCGTCTTGGTCTCATTATTCATTCAATTCTTTTTTTCACGTAACGTTCTTTACATGATTAAAAGATAATAATAATTATCGAAATCTGGATGTTTCCAAATATTTGGATTTTGAATATAAAAAAAGGTAAAATATTCGACGTAAAACATCCATGAAAAATTGTCATAAGCGTAATATTTCCTCGGTCGGCCGAGTTCTTTACAGGAATGTCATCGAAAGTGCAAAGAAACCGTCACAGCCCGGACGTATCGATCGAATAAAAAGCCTACTTTCCGCGGGACACCGCACCGACACCGAAAGAGCGCTGTAAAGTTCATGAGCCGCCGTAAAGCAGTAAAGCTTTTGCAAACTTATTTATATGAGCCGAACGAATTCCGTCGCGCGTACGTGCGCCCGGTGTAATCATTTGGGGAATGGATGCTCGCCGAAAATCGATGAATATAGAGATGCCCTCGCGCACGTTCGCTAGAGTGCACGAAATAAACCGATCGGACGAATGACACGCTCGCGAGATCGCGTATAACCGGATATTATAATGGAAATATCCTTACGTCGCTCGTGATTAACTGGCAGCTATAAGAAATGATCGTGTAATATCGTCGGTGATTATCTGTAACAGCTCCCTGACGATTTTACATAATCGCCGATAATCAACGGGTGATTTATGTCTTATCGAGAACGAGTATTATGTTTCTGAAACTCGACGTTGGACGCAATTCGCCGTATACACGTTTTGCAGCGCGTGATGAAACACGTTACGAAAGCGGAATCATTTTTATGGACAAACCAATCCTCATTTTAAACGTAATTTTCTATTTAAATATCTAAACTGTGTGGTGTGGAAGGATAACTATAAAATTCTCAAAACTACACGATCTATTTTTTAACAGCATTAGCGATCTATTTCAAAATAATTTTGTTACTTTAATAATGAGACAAACAAGTTTATTAAAACAAGAGAATTACGTATTAATACTGTTATTGAATCAACAATACTATTTTTAATTAAATTACTGCCAGCTATTTCTATTAATATATTTTGTTTCCGTTTGTTTTTCTTGTTTTCGTCCATTAATTTTCTTTCCAAGAAGCCGTGAAATTTCTGTGACGGAAAACTAGTTCTCTTTGCAAACGCTTTACTTGATGTCGGGCAAATCTTTCCACAGCGTGGGATGAAATTTCCGTCGGGGTGTCGAAAACTTCTTCGACTGCTCCAGTACCGCGAGAAGAATGAACGTGACGTTGAGAGATTTCGCTACAGGACAGACGTATATCGGCACGAAGAGGCATCCTCGCAATTTGCCATTTTCCTCGCCTCCCTCGCAATCTCCTCGCGAGGGGGAAATCGAAATGGCACTTGTCAGAGAGAGGAGATGTTGACGCGAGAGGTAACGCGACCCTCGCGTCTCTCGAATTAGCTTATCTGAAGTGGGATCGGGGATAAGCGTCAGGGAGAGACACCAACCTGGCGCCGGTTACGTTGCCGCAGATAATCGGCTCCTCGTCCTCGTCGAACGCCCAATTGGATGAGTTCCAAGTCCACCTGTTGGCGACACGAAAATTCCGTTAGCGTTCCTGTGTCAGGTCCCGCAAGGCTCCGCGATCTCCGGAGATTTTAAAGCGAGAGAATTATATATCCTGCCGTCTTTCTACGTGCCGTCGCGCGGCAGTCAATTTATCAGATCAGTTTTCCTCAATTTGCTGCTGTCCAATACGGCGCGAACGAATCGAATCAGCTTCGAGTAAAATCCGATAAAAAAACGTGACAATGTAGAAGACAGATGTGTAGGATAGCGCGTTTACAACTGGTTACAAACATACATTTTTTTTACCAGAATATACACTGTAAATCACGATTATTTTATGACAGAATGCATAATTTCCACACGTTTCTCCTTTTATTCAGAAACCATATTATTAATTACTTTAAATTATTGATAACAGAGGTGAGCGTCGCGTCAGTATTAGTTTAATCAACACAGAGTAAGATTAATTTCTCGTTTTCATTTAACGCTGCATTTGGCTTTGGACCACCGCTTCAATTACCTAAATGATATGAAATGGGAATCGTGTGGCTGCATTCGCCGAGAATTAATACGGCGAGAATACGCGTATCATTTGCTTATATGGGCTTTCGCCTGCGGCCGCATTTCCCCCGTCATGACGAGCAGCAAGATCATCGTATCGTACAGCGATACCTATCCGCGACAGAAATACAACGCTACCGACCATTCAGTTTAATCGATGTGAAGCGGTATATCCGAGCGGAACAAATTGCCACGTAGTGCTTCACTGCCATTTGATACAGAGTTACAGATGCGATCGTTTCTTTAACAAAAAGTGAACTTGAACTATATTTCCATCCTTCATTATTAATATTATTAATATTTGCTTTAATTTGAACATAAAAAATTATATAAATTTACCGCTAGAGCAAGTTTTGCAAAATTTAAATTTAACCCCTGAGGGAAATCTTATTCGAGATAAGTTTTAAACATTTCGCAGAAATCTAAATCAGAAATCGAAAGCTGTTGTTTCTGCCATCAGCCAATATTTTATAACTCGAATTTATATAATATCATAATAATTTATGATATATAATTTACAATAATTCTTATTGCATGCGAGTCGTAGGGTTCTCTTCTTATGGAATCGAGTTCATAAATAATGCAACGTTCCCATTTTTTGCAAATATCCGCACTTTTTTCCACCTCGAGCCGCGCGCATAAATCCTCGCATAAATCACCCCCCGTGTACTTGACTCTCGTAGAAAAAGAGCGGTGCTTTTCGAGAGTGCCTCTTAGTTTTAATGCGGTGCATCGCGTAACGGGCGCATCCGTGCGTCTCCCCGAAGAGCGTCACGTCACGCGTCACGATCCGACGGAACGTGCACCGAACGCGGATCGATGCTGTCGGGGCTCGGGAAGCGCGGACAATGAGATCCGCCGACGGATAGCTTCCTAAGCACGCGGCGAGCGGCCCGTTTGGCATCGCGACCGGAAACCTGATAACGATGCTCGTAAACGCGCGCCGCACCGCGCTCGCGCCGAGGATGCGGAAACGAATAATGCTCGTTGGGACGCGGTGCACCACACACCGGCCGCGAGTGACGGATTACGACACGAACATATTCCCCCGACATGTGCTTTGTTTTCGTATTTATCGTTCTGATCTATCTGGCCTAATCAAAACTTGCTCTTTCTTTCGACTACTTTTCGAAATGTAACAATACAAAATACTCAAGACAGCTTTGATATGTCACGGATTTGCACGATATTTTATTCACACTAATTTCATGTTGTTTTATCGATTTATAAAAGAAATTGAATGATAGCTACTTGTTAGGACAGCACCAGAGCCACCAGGGAAATTATTTCTCGCGGCGCAAGTAGTTATGGTCGACGAAGCAGTCAGCCGCGCAGAGTGTGCCCGAGCGCAGGGTGTTTTCACAAGAATATATCTTATTTCGGTTAGCAACAATAATTGCTCAGAGGCAAAACACTCTCTGTGTGTATTTGTTAAGAGATTGAGCATGCATTTGCTACAGGGGTTTACTAAACTCCTCGTTAATTCCGTTGGTCTTAGGCCACCAGACTGTTTGGATTTACCACTACGCTTGCGGAAACCGTGTCGTTGATTATGGTCGGACTACAGCGACGATTAAGCGCTGCTTTAAACAATCCTGCACGATTTACATATCTACGACGATGCACAGGACGTTCATCTTGATTACTCGTAATGATCCTTTGTTGTCCTCGTGTTTAAGCGTACATTTCCTCCTTCACGATCTGTTTTACGATACGAATAAGTGTCTTAATGTATCATTTATCAATTAGTTTCGTATTGGACATCACCAAATCGTGATTTATTATGAATCGTTAACAATTTTGCGATGAGAAAGATCGTAATAAATGTATACTACTTTTTCGTTAAAGTCGATACAATTTTTGTGTAGGATAATATTTTAATTAAGAAGCACGTTTGTATTTGAAAATACGCAAAAATAACGCGAGAGTCTCTGCATTGGAATATCAAACAGTTTCAGCTACGTTATGTAATATATCTCTCTAGCAAAAATTTTGCGGAATCATATTTTCAACTACCGGTTTAATATAATACTTCGCAGTTCTCCTATATACAATTCTCTGTGATTTAGAGAAATGTCAAAAATATCCAAAAGTAATTATTTTTCGAGTTTAAATTATCTGCAACTATTTCGGTTTCACGATAAAATTCCTCGAAGTATGAACAAAAAAACAGTGCTAATATGAAATCCAATATTTTGTTAAATAACTAAATATCATACTTAATTCATGAAAATGAAAACTTTATAAACATTTTATATAGAATCAATATTACCTAATGTTTAAAATTTGCTTAATATAATTCGAATATATTTAAACGAATGAGAACATTTATCAATTTCGGAGAAAAATTCGGAATTAATTAAAATCTGATCTTACGCAAGCGTAATAATAAAAATAACTTACTCCCTCCAGTCGATTTGTGTGGCATTCGGCTCTTGATGCTTCACACACTTATTCCTAAGTTCGCCCATATAAACTTGCAAGGCGAACAGTGCAAAAACCATCAGACAGAAAATTGTCAGCGTCATTACTTCGGCAAGTTGCTTGAAGCTGTGTAACAGCGCGTTGATGATAGTTTTTAGACCTGCAACATACATCACAACTCACGTAATTTTCTTTAATATCATAAATGTACATGCTTGTGTGTAGATTATTTTAATAGAATTCTTCTTAACAGCTAGCGATGACTTCGACCAAATTCTGATTAACTTAATCAGCAATTAGCTTATCAAATACTTTTGTTAACATGGATAGAATTATAAATTTCTTGTTGTTTATTACATGGCAAAAAGATTAGATTAAGAACAACGCATTATGTAGTTAGAAATTTTGCTTTAAGCAATTCTGCCGGTTGAACTAATCGCCGATGGAGTTGATCGAAGTTCGATCGAACCCGACCTAAGTGGCCTAAGTTACTTAATATTAATAGTTAAAAGTTTTCGCGCGCGGCAAGTAATATTCTAACATTTTCTAATTTATTAAACAATTTAATCTTCGTGCGTGTCTTAGATTATTAACGTTCGCCGTTAGTCTCGCAAAGTCGCAGCCGATTTTTCCGAGCAGCTTTACTTGAGAGACATCCTATTGACCTACTGCCGAAGATGCGTCATTCATTCTAGCGTATCGTTAGCGGGGCATTCATTTCATCGATCTTTAAGAATCTCGCGAAGCACGAGTAAGCTATCCCGCGGCCTTCGATTGTTCTCAAAAACGCCGTGCTATAGAAATGCACTACGATCTCTTATCTTATCAGGTCGTATGCGCTCGACCCGTATAACTTAGACGATTTTTCGAGATTACCAAAGAGAATCTTAGGGGGATCGAAGATCCTTAATTTGCAGCGTTAATCATGCATATTCGCGAATATTAAAAGTTTCTCATCTAATTTGTTTTTACCAAGGTTTTTACTCCGATATTGGAACGCACTGGGCAAAAGGCTTTTTCCAGTCGAATCAATAAATCATGTTCGGTATGAATAGCCGTGTACATTCGCGCACTTTTTCGATTTGCACACGCGGCATTTGAAATCGATATCAGACGGACCGTCAAGATAAATCACGGTCCCTTTCATCGGACGTACGATAGATGCGAAACGGAACGGTTTCGATAATATCAGGAATAATCTCCGTGGCGGTCCATGCGGGATCACCAAGAGACGACATTCACCGCATTCGAGTTTCCTGCGAACTTCGGTCAAAGTTCGCCGTTCTCTGTATACACCCAGGTCAACCCGTCATCTCTTCACCGTGGAGACTTAAATCCGCTTCCGCCATTCTGGGGCCGCAGACGCTTTGTGTTTTTCGTTCGAGTAGCCAGAGACGGACTGCCGCTTTATGATCTCCCATTATACCTTTTGATCTCTGTAATTTGGAGACCGAGAATTGCCTTAGCCATCCGTTTCCTTGCCTTCCGTCCTCTCGCTTTGTTATTTCGCGCTGAAGTTTCGACGTACTCGGTCTAAAGCCGCTCGGCGTATGTTGTGCCATTATTATCGTTTCGCCGTGCGCGTCTTGCCAGATAATTTTCATCCATCACTTTTATTTCCCGTGAATAAATATAGAACGGCCGGTATCTAAACGCACGATTTTTGTAAATCGTACGACGATCTCGATAACAAGCTGGAAGAATTAAGAAAAAAAAATAAACAAAAAGTTTAATTAAATGGAATTGTAGAGAAATGTTCGACGCATATTCAAGAAATTATAATAAGTTAAAGTAAACCTGAAGTTTAACTTGAGTTTATAAGGTACTTGGTATCTTGACTTGAAAAGCGACTTGAAAAGCGACACAAAAGTGCAGATGATAATGCAACATTGTCGTAAATATGCAAACTACCTTCGCACGTTTATGATAATGTGGCATTATCATTCGAGAGATTTTCAGCGATCCCAGACACCAAACATTTTCGGGTAATTTTCAATTCTAATAATATTGTTCTCGGGAAAATTCGGAATAATGATAAATAACCTTTCTTCATAAATTTGATCGTACCCATAAATTCCTCGGGTCGGTAAATCAAAGATAAAAATCGGATCGCACTTTGCTCTCGTTTTGTACGCATCACCGTAAACTGCCTATCGACGATTCCATATCGCAAATGTCAAATCCATCGTTGCCCATTGCGAACATACTTGGCCGTGACACATAACCGATCAAGGATCGCAAATCTTTCTCTCTCTCGATTCGAGCGCGATGTAGCCACGTGACGCGAAAGCTCGGCAATTCCCTTTAACACACTGTCGCAAATTTACAAACGTGCAGTCCCACCAAGTGGATCTTCGGTGCTGGATATTGCGAGAGGTTGCAGGGAAAACGATTATGCGATAAATGCGAGCGATTCGCGAACGGAACCGACGTCCCGCTAAACGTTCTCATGCATATATTAATACGCAATCATACGCGACCGCAAAAAATAGACGTACGTGCCGCGAACGTTTAGTTATGTATGCGGAACATTGCGTTGAATTCTGATGTGGAATATTGTAATTTCGATCAAGCCATTAATGCACGATATTGTAAAGATAATAATAATAATAATAATGGGTGTCAAAAAAGATACGTATAAATATCTGAATAATAAACGCAAGCCCGCAACTGTATTACGAATTCTGCCGCGATACGTCACTCGGTTTCTGTCATGCGAATAGATTAACGCGATAAATCACGCTGCATTACGCTGGCACGCAAAAGCAAGCGATTTTTAGCTATTCGGAGCAATTGTTTATGCTCATTTCAGCGAAAGGTACATAAATGCGGGCTTGATTTAAAGCCAGAATTAATACAAGAAGCGGTCAGTTTATCCGCAGCTAATTAATACGTGTCTACTGTTATTGATCGCGCGCATTTAATCGCTGCAGCGTAAACCGGTGCTTAATATTTTGTCAACTATAATCATCAATACACATCGATATATACACTCGCGTTCAGTTGTTTCATTCGCGATATTTGTAAATATTTTAACTCACAATCAAAGAGAAAAGAAATATATATAATCGCTGTATTATGTTTAATTGCGTAAAGTAATCGCCTCGCAAAAATTGTGTACTAAAGCTAAATTTCTCAATTTAACTGTTTCGATGTTTTCTTCTCATTAAGTTTTCAAAAGATTGAACTAGAGATCGTCGTTGCAACTTTTTAATATAGAGGAACTCTGTTCAGCACTCCCGTTCTCGGTCGAATCAAACGCGGCGAAAAATACGTGCCACAGATTCGCTATATTACCTGGCATAATGGATACAGTCTTAAGTGCTCTCAACACCCTGAACGTCCTGAGACCGGCCAGATTCCCGACTTCCATCCCGATAGTGGCGTATCCGCTGGTAATCACCACGAAGTCCAACCAATTCCAGGGATTCCGTAGATAAGTGTACTTGTTCAGTATAAATCCCTTCGCGATTGATTTTATCACCATTTCCGCCGTGTATATAAGTAGGAAGATATATCTGTAACATCGGAGAAACATCGGACATCAGATCAACTATCCGCTGCCGTTCGTTATCGGGACATGTTTACGGGGAAGTCAAAATGTTATATAGAACATGTCCGAACTACCGCAGTTTCCTGTAACCAGCTTCGACAAATTTATTCCATGACGAAGTTGGAATTTAACTGTAAGTCATCTTTCCCTACAGTTTTATGATTTTTAAGAAATGTAAGGCATCTTATTTAGATTATCTCAAACTTTGTTCTGCATATGAAAACTGTTATATTATGAAAAATAATGAAACTTAACTACTTAGATAATATTTAGTGAAAAGTTTGATTTTCTATTACGAGCATCGTATAAAAAATACAATAACAAATCTAACAACTTCTTTTTCTTTACATTAAATTTAAATATATTCTAGGTCTCTTATAAATAGAGATTAATTAATACAGAATAAATAAAGTACATATTAATTACAATTAATAGATATATACTTTTTTTATTCTGTATTAATCAAAATAACACCCGCGTAATAATATTTTTGTGCGTAATTTTATAAGCACGTAAACTAAACTTTACATTTCAAATTGAGATTAGATGCAGATCTATAGACTTACATTCGTATAAATCATCTTGTTCTATAAACACCTGTACCGAATCAATCATCTCAAGCAGTATTACAAACACAGATTTGCTAGCAATCAATTTAACTTTCTCAACAATACAAATACATCATGCTTATGGAATAGCCGTCTCATGAAAAATCTTTATATCGTTTTACGTTGTCCTATACACGTTGAAACATTACGTAAACCGTTACGGAACAGCCAAGGGCGATAGAAATTCTGGTCGCATTTCTGGAAACATTAGAGCCACTTATTTGCAATTTACGAAAATTTTGTCTATATATTATTTTCGACGAAATCGACGACGTCGCGAATTTTCCTCCACGAACCTTTTCCCTCGGCTTCGACTCTCGCCGGTGCCGTGCACAGCGGCACTGAATTTCGACCCAATTCGACGACACCGGCGAGAGAGCGGTCTTTAAAGCTTCCATCCGCGTCTCGGACGTCGCGCCCTGCGGCATTCTCCGCGCGGAGATGCATTGGCGCTGCACCACATCCGTTGCATCCCCCGGACCCACATTCCGCGCCGAGGGTATACGGAATAACCAGCGGCGCGTCCGCCTTTGTTTCCGCTTTTGTGCGGCGTGATGAGGTGCTCTCCTCGATCGCATAGCGACGCGAATGTTCCTAATGAACATTTTGCGCGATTCCAGCGTGGGATCGACACGAGCGTGGGATCATCGAAATTGCGTTCAAATTATAGAAAATAGCATGAAAAGCATCGAAATATCGATGCTCTGTCGTGGGTGTCGAGTACCTTAGCATCACAATATTAATTAATTATGCTTAGGCACATCAGTTATATTTATTTTATTCTACAGAGATAGCTTATATAGAGATAACTTAAATAAAGCGACGATTTTAAGCAGAGCTTCCCCTTCAGCTCCCTGCTTGAGAGTTATTAATAAAGTTATTAATAAAAAATTAATATTTTCCAATAGATGCTAAACTGTGTGCGTCTATGAAACGTCTATAAGTTCCTCATTATATTAAGCGAGTTAGGCCAATTAACTTCCCGAAAGGAACTCTGAAGAGATCGCTTATTCACCATCCTGAAAGCCTCGTTAATCTGGCACGCCTTCGCTCAGACCGCAGTTGCGGAAAATTACCGCGAGACATATTCGGCGGAAGCACGTTAAACGAATTGCTATCCGCAGTCGGCGAGAACTGTCGCGAGTTACTCGCTGGAGGATACTTAGCTTAAGAGGATTACATGCTAAGCGAACACATATGAAATGAACGCCAGTTGTGCATGTTTAAAGAGAACGCGTCAGGCCTGTCTTTAACTCCCAGAATGCCGCACGGATTTCGATTAACTGACAAAAGCCTAACTAAAGCTTAACGCAAGTCTAGTCTAACAGGGCGTGCACAATGTGCTAAATGACTATAGATAAATTTCAAGATGAATTTCAAGATAGTGGGGCAAGGCAAACGAATTGTGCTTTTTGTAACGGAATCACTCAATAAAAGTAAATCTCAATAAAAGATACTTGTTTATTAAAGAAATAAAACAGATATTTCTTCAAATATTTAAAGAAATTGTAAAAATATTTAGAGAATTACCTATAAAGAAAATATTGGTGTATGAGAGAAGAGAAAAAAGGAAGGTATCGACTCCATTAAATCAGTTTTATAGTTCAGAGACTGCGATAAAACAATGTCTGAAGATATTAACTCCACTAAACGTTTATAATGCGGATATTAAAAAGTTTTTATGGGTTTATACTTTACGATCTGACGTCTGCCCAAAGAAATCAACGCGTCAGAAAGATTTGATCTCGACTATAATAAAACAACTCTAGTATAATTTCTTTTAATAGTTATGCACCATTTCGGAAGAATAGCTTATTAAATCACTTTAATGGTGATTTATTCCGATCATTTTTAATTTTTTTTGCTTCGCGTGATAACGTGAGCCACGCAGTTTTATTATATTTTGTACTCTCTGGAATTGAACAAAAATAATAGCATTAAAAACAGAATAAAATAGGCGAGATTATTAGTGATTGACTTGTGGTAAACAGATCGATCACAAAATTCGAAAACAAGAGATAACTGCGTGCTCGAGTTAATTAGAAATTTGCTCTTCCAATCGTTATTATATAACTGTGATAAAAAATATTAAGTAGAAAAAGTGTACAAATAATAACCAATATTCGATAAAATTCGCGAGCACTATAGCCGAAACATATCGAATTGAGAATTTGGCAACTTTGATTGATTCTGAAAGCGAGCGGCTTCCAAAATGCGATGAAAAAAATGCGAATGAAAAAAATGTAATCGTGTCTTTGCACCGAAAGCGGAGTGCTCGGAATTAGATTTTTGATTAGCAAACAATTTTATAGCTTTCCGGATTTTTTAAAATCTCGAGAACAAAGCTGCAGTAGCTGTCAAAATCGTAAGAAAACATGCATATTTACGTTCGTGTGCTTTCTGAGAAAGTATTTTACGTAACGCGACCGCTGGTAATTACTTGCCTTTGTTTCTGAATTGTCTTTAGAACGTTCTAATGCACATTTATCATATCTTTGCACATTTATATGAGTGAATAAAGGAACAAGAGAACAAAGAAAACAATATTACGACTGCAGTATTAATAAAGAATGCCTTTCTCGCGAAATGACAATATCAGACTCTTATTATTCCGCAGATATTACTTGTAGACATGATTAATTAGCAAATTAATTCGAATGCGGAGTTACCTTATATTTTAAAATATAAAATGATTAAATAGATTTTGTGCCCAATACTTAAAGACAAATTTTTCTTAACAAAATCGCGAAATATTAAAGGCTTTAATCTTCAATTGGTTTTACAAGCACCTGGAAATAAAAAATTTTTTCTTTACAACTTTCTTTACCGAATTTTCAAGGCGGATTTTGCTATACTAAATTTTTAATAATATATAGCCTTGTATAAATTATGCGATACATTAATGTTTTATGATTTTATTTATTAAATATTTAATGATGATATTATGATGTATATTGATAATAATTATTAATAACCAAAATATTTAATATTAAAAATTGAGAAATAAAACGAAAAATGTAGGTCTAATTAAATTTTTGCTAAGAAACAATTGATTCGAAATTAGTTAATGCGTTACTGAATTTTTAAATTCTGTGTTTAAATATTTTATAATGACTATAAATAGCACTGCGACCGTTATTTTTAAAGAAGTACGATTGTTTTATTTTATAACGGCAACACAAGTAAGCACAGTTTAAATTATTGACGATCGACTAGTCGCTGCTACTGCATAAGCATGAGGCACCAGTCTATACTTACTCGGCTTCCTCGACGGTTTCGGTCATGGCCAGGAAGACGCAGTTAAGAAGGATAGTAGCCATGACCACGTAATCGAAGTACTGATTCGTACTTAGGAAGATACAGCACCGCCGAATAGGATTCCACGGGGAGAATATGAACCAACTGTTGGTCGCCGTAAATCTATGAATATAGTTCTTGCGGAACCTCTTGGATACCACGCAGAACGTCTGAAACACAAGAATAAACGAGCTCTTATTGTCTTATTGCCGATGAATTTCCGAGTCTGAATGCGGGTCGGGATGGAAGGAGATTTAAAATAGATTACCGCGATATCCTGATTCTCAGACAGCATACGTGATATCATGTACACATGCAGATATTGTTACAGATTACAAATTATAAACATTTCGCTCTGTTGCATAATCTTGTTATTGTTATAATCATTTTCGTTGCGCTAATCCGCCAAGAAAATTTTCAAGATAATTTTCAATTCAGGTATTGTTGAATACCTTCGTAATATCGTCACACAAAACAGATTTTACAACTCGAATTTGTACTATAATTAAAGCAACATTTAGAGAGATTTTCTCCACTTTACTGAAATAGATTTCTTTGGTAAAAGTTCAACAATTCTTCTCCATTCTTAATAAAGATTCCCGACTCGTCAACGTCCTTATTCAAGAGATTAATTTATCTGATTTATCAGGTCGTTAATTTACTAGAATACATACGTTTTACGCATGTATTCTCTTATTTCAAATTAAACTTCACTTGTTAAATAAAAATTTTAGAAATTTTACTTGCCGGAATTTCTGCAGTGCTCAATAACTCTGCGATTAGATTTTAATCCGTCAAAAAGAAGATTTTACATTCATGTAAAAAATATTGATATATTTTGTGATTGATGATTATTTTTTTCGATACACCCTCTATTTAAATACCACTACCCTGATTTCAGTTCGAAAATAAAATAGGGAGATGTACAAGTAAATTTTTTAAGCAATCTGGAGCTGTCTAGTAAACTGTCTTTAAAATTAATTGAAACTAATTATAAATTCTATTATGAAAAGGAGAATTTACATTTTTTATCCATATTTGACGAATTGTAACACAACGTTTCACCTCATTCGTTGAATGTAATGTTTAAGCAACGTGCTAAAACAGCGCAGACTCCAAAAGCGGCAGTAGGTCAACGCGTAATTATTAATAAGTCGCTTCAGCATTCAGATAACCGTCGGCGAGGTACCAATCCAGTGGATGGCCCGCGTGATGGTTTTAAAGCCGGCGCGGGCGGAAAGATTATTTTCTGTCCGATTATATTTCCCGTACAAAACCTGATTTGTTAATCATTTCCTCGATAAAATATCGATCTTGGTACGTTTCTGCGTCGATATGTTTCTATTTCGGCACGAAATAAACAAATTTATCAAACAAATCTTTTTTATCTCAATCATATCTCGATGTATCATCGACTTTTAAGCTATTTCATAAATTAAAATACCGGTTTTATATTTCTAGCTTTGTGGTATAACAACTGTCAGTTATATTTCCATCACAAATTTTCGACAGAGCGAAGCTAAGTCGTTCGTGTCAACTTATCGTGTTTATTATTTCCAATGCTCCTTCGCGAACTCTCACAATTGGAATCTCTCGTTAGTCATTATAGAGTCATGTTAGCTAGTTCGAGTAAATCAAGGTACACGAAACATTAGTATTAAAATGTGGGACCAAAATATATAGGATTACTTTTAACGATATCTTATATAATTTATGCTGTTAATATACTTCTATGTTGATACATTTTTATATCTCGCCACGAAATAAGCAAATTCATTAAACAAATATCTTTATCTTAATTATATTCCAATGTACACTCGATTTTTAATCTATTCACAATAAAATATCTGCTTTATATTTTTAATCGCAAACATTGCTCGTGTAACAAACGTTAGTTGTATTTCCACCACAAATCTGTTTCGAATTCATGAAGGACAATTATATTCGTGTTGATTTGTATAAAGGCCCGGACACATAGAAAAACTTAAGCAGTAAGACGTAAGCAGTAAGGAAATCAACACGGTTTTGATTTGTTACCGCTTATACGTTATGTCTTAAGTTCTTGATGTGATTGGCTGATTTGCTTACTGCTTAAGTCTTACTGCTGATGTTTTTCTATGTGCCCGGGCCTTTATAACCTTCCTCTTCATAACATTCCTCTTTGCGAGCTCTCTCAATGTCTCGATGCTTTTAGACGTTTGCAAGTCGTATCAGTAGCACGAAAAGTTCGGGTAAATTCAAGGTACAGGAAATAGTGATATTAAAATGTGTAAAATTATAGATCTTCTTATGGTGTTCTTTATAATTATAATTGTGTTACTATTTAATGATGTTTTAGCAAAAGTTTTTGTCGAGTTACTTATGTCATCATATAATCATTTATTCGTGTTTATTTCCTTGAATGTAGCGATACTGTTCTTGATACTGATACTATATATATGTAATTTTCGTTTATTGTGTTTTTATTTATTCAGCATGTATATTGAGCAACGTGATCAAAATAATTAAAAACAAGTTAGAAAAATGCAATAAAGATCGATGCAGTCATTTCCATTTCGTTCTTAATCGCTAAACAAATTCGTGTATTTCCACTCGAGATAAATAAAACATATAACACATCGCGTCGTGAGTGCAAGGGTACGCGATATACTTGATGAAAGTTGATGGACCACAACTGAATGTTGTGAGAGATGCTGCAATGGATGCATCGTTACTATCAATGGATTTCGGAAAGCATCAAGAAACTTATCAGAGCGTAACAGTTAGTATAAATTTCAAGTTATTTATGATGCATTTGATAATACATGTGTAATATTTACGGAGTTAATAAAATGTGCGTTGTGAGAAGAAAAGAATAGTACAATTATTAGATCATTAAATTTTCGATTAAATAACTTATCGCATAAAGGAGAGTTGCTAAAATCACAGACTACTTAAGATATTTTATGTCATATCTCTCATTTGATACTAATTTGAAAATTAATATTTAAAGCTATAGTTCGATGTTTAAGACACCCCAGTTAGTCAACTTTTTGCCAGAACAAATTAATTGGTTATATAAGTCATTCATGACATAGTGTAAAAGATACAATTTTAAACAATTCGTCTCTAAATTATATTTATCGGCTCTTTAAAATGTAGCTCCTTTAAGAATAGTAAATTTGCGAATAAAAATAATAAAAAATATGGTTGAGAAAGTTTATACTATACATTGATAGATCAAAAAATATCCAACACATAATAAGGATTTGAAACTTCCCTTTACTTCTCACAAAAATATGTATAGCAAAGCATTTATATCGCTAGTACTTTTGGATCATAATTATATAGATATTGTCATATATAGTTGTATGTGTGTGTGCATATAAAGGGTAACTGTTGATTGCTCGGTCTAGCGCCTTTAACCCTTTACTCGACCTTGTATTAATCGTGCCCGGTGTAATCAGCCATTAACCTATCTACCGTATTAGATTAGGCTGTATCTGTGTTCAGATTGTATCTAAATAGGTATCATGCCGCTCATTTCCATCTTTTTAGAAACAGCTTGAGAAACTTATGTTTTTCGCACGCGAAAAATTGGACGTTTAAAATATTCTTCTCATTTCTCCGAAAAAAAAAAAAAACGAAAAGAATATACGAAAGTAGTATGCTCACGTAATAATATTCAACTAATTATGACAAAAGATGATTAAAATTGTTAAAGAGTGTCTTAGAACTGTAAATATCTGTAATAAGAGAATTATTTTGTTGCGTTTTGTTTTACGTTTAATAAACATTCATTAAGGTACTGAACGTAAAATGTTCATATCAAAGTGCATCGATACTTTTCTTTAGATATTAAATATTCTACTATCGATCTTGAGCTTCGACTAAAAGAGTTACACTCAAAATGTGGAATGCGTCACATTTTTATGCTTAACATATCGATACATCTTTATTTCGGCACAAAATAAATTTAAATGATTTTTATCTTCATTATATTTCAACGTATACTTATAAACAATTTTATAATCTATAATAAAATAAAAGACTTTACATTTCCTGAAATATCGTACCAATCGTCAGTTATATTTCCACAACAAGTATGTTTTGAATTTGCGGAGAAAAAAGTCGTTTACTGATGTGTATTTATCATTGTCCCCAAGGTCTTATCGCGAATTCTCTAAAGTAAAATCTCATTAGACGTTCACGAGTCGTATCGGTAACACGTTAAAGTGATTTAAGATTATTAAAATGGGTATATTTGTGTTTGTACTAGTGTTACTTGCAATTATATATATTAATTCCAATGACTATTTTGAAGTAGAAGAAATATTACGGATACTGTGTATTATAACGTGCATGTTTGTAATTCCGTACTTTCGGAGAAAAATCGTGCATGTTATCGAAACATGGTTGATGTCAAAATTTGAAATATATAAATCTACATTGGAGAATATACAGGGATTTCTTTTTTCATTAACGCAACGAAAATGGATACATATTTTGTTTTTCATCTTTATTGTTTTTTCGTTTACTTTTCCTTTGTCTATTCTTTTTTACTGGTATTATACTCATATTATACCTGCTATTATACTGAGTTTGTTTATTACATACCATTTCTCATAATAGTTAAAAATGCAATTCTCCAAAAGATGAATTCTAATACACTCTCTAGTATTAATGAATTCTAATACACTCTCTAGTATTAATTTAATTAAATTGATTTTAAATTGAAAATTTCATGATACGTGCTGTGCGGTGCAAATTAGTAGTAATTTTTAATTCGCGCTAAGAAACATTTTGTCTCAAGATAAATTTTCGTTTAATGTCACTATTAACCGTTAAATGTGTTCCAAGTAAAAGTGTGTGTAAATTTACTTGAAGATCGGTAGATCGAAGATGAATATTTCTACATGAGATTCTGAACGCAGTTCTGAACGCATCGTCCGATGTTATCAAAGGATTTCGAATTATTTCAGAGCAACTTCAATGTGTAATGTTGAAAATAATGGTGAGAAAGTTATTAATGTAATATTTGATAATATATATATGTAGTATTCATAATATTCGTAGTATCCGTGAATCGCGCATTGGCTCTTATTGCGAGAAAGATAGAGCTTTTACCTGTTTTTACTTTTATTAACTTTTAGCTTTAAATTTTTTAATTCATGATTATATTGGACAGTTTGTATTTTTCAAAATTTTTTAAAATTTTGTCGCATTACTCAACTCCTAAACACTAAAGAAATTCAACGACAAATTGGACATTTTTGGAACATTTTTCTCATTTCTCCGGGAAAGGCGACAAGAGTATACGAAAGTTACCTGTTTATGTAATAATACATATTCAATTTATTATGATAAAAGATGATTAAAATTGTGAGCGTCTTAGAACTGTAAATATCTCTAATGAGAGAATGATTATGCGTTTTGGTTGACGTTTAATGAACATTCAATAAAATACTGAACGTAAGATGTTCGTATCGAATATCGATCGATATTTTCTTTAAACATTAAATATTCTATCGATATTAAAAGCTCCGACTAAAAGAGTTACGCTCGAAAAGTGGAATGCGTCACATCTTTATGCTTAACAGATTTTTATATTAGCACATCTCTATGTTGGTACGAAATTAACAAATTTGTTAGACGAATGTTTTTTATTTTAATTATATTTCGTCGTGTATTAGGTTTTTAAATAATTTATAATGTAATATCCACTTTATTTTCCTGAAATATTCGTTAACAATCGTCAGTTATACTTCCACAACAAATATGTTTTGAAAATTTGCGGAGCAAAGTCATTCGTGTTGATCTGTATCTATCATAATATCCCTGTATCTCCAAGATGTTTTCGCGAATTCTTCAAAGTGGAATCCCATTAGACGTTTGCGAGTCGTGGTATAAATTCATAATTTTTTAAATTAAATATTTATTATAAATCATGGATTTGATAATTTACGAATAATGAGAAATGAAAGATTCTAGATTCATTCGATGAAAAATTCCGAATAAATAAAAATTGAAATAAACTATGTAATTGATGACTAATTAAAAAAAAATTTATCTCACCCTCAAACAATACAATTACACACAATGACGCTTGTTTTATATTTATTCTTTATTTTAACTAATTATTCGAATACGATCGAGAACTAAGGTAACGTACACTTGCTAATATCAAATAAATATTACAAAGTTGAAATAATGGCAAGAACATTTCTTTCTTACGAAAAAAATATGTATATTTAATTATATATATGTCTTTAAATATACTCTCCAGATAAAATAGAAAAAATATAATAATTATTCTACAACAAAACTGCATTAGTAAGCGTAATTAATTCGTTTTCGCTCTTTCAATTGATCTAAACATAAATCAAGATTGTAAGACGCAAACCAAGCTTAAGTGTAACGTTTCCTTCTCGATTAATTAATCTTCGTTAACTCAGCAAAACAGTTTATCGACACCTCTTGCTATCCGTCCCAATACGATCGGCGTGTAAGCGGAAAATTCTCTCTAAAACACAAATAACAGGGATCGATAACCGAGTTTTTAGGGCTTTTACTGAAACTTTCGCAAACCGATTAACCACCTCGTTTTGCGGGTGTGAACTTATTTAAGACTTGATATGCGGCGTTCAAACTCAAGGTGTTGGAAAAGTTTCGAGAAAATAAGCTTAACTAGAATTTTTATATTTCACATGTTTCCATCGCGATCGTTTATCTCGGCACGAAATATACAAAATTATTGCAAATATTAATTTATATCTTACATTCCAAATTATACATACACTTAAATTTTTAAATTTTTTACATATACAATTTACGTTTCTAACAAATAATATTTGCTAGAAACCTAAGTTATATAAAACACATTATTTGTGTAACAGCTGTGTTAGTTATATTTTCATAATAAATCTGTTTACGTTTTGTGCTCATGGAACAAGGTGATTTCTAAGATTTTGTTGGAATCTCTCAGTGGAAATTCTGTTACGAGGCGGATCGGTAGCGAGTTCAAGTAATTTAAGAAACAAGAAACGCAGTAATATCAAAATGAATAGAATACAAAAACTTATTTTAATTTACTTAATAAAAATAGGTATATTATGCATTAAATTTGCGGGTATTGTGCTTTTAAGTTTATTATCCGCATTTATAATATTTGTAGAGTGGTTCTTTGCATTCTTGCAATTCTGGAATAATAATCGAAGACTATTACGATTACATATTTCTTAAACTATGACTACGAAGTATCGTTCAATATTTAAAGCATTCAGTATTTTTACTACCTTTTTTACACAGCTTTATTGTTTTTAATTTCGTATAATTTTAAATTTAAATTTGTGTATACAGTGTGGCACAAAAACTGATATTTCCGTTTCTTTTAATTATTATTAACCAAATTTGTGTATCTTAACTCGAAATAAATATATCCGTTTAACGCTACTAAAACGTTAAATATCACGTCGCGAGTGCAAGTATGCGTGAAGTCCTCTGACGAAAGTTGATGATGAAAATGGAGTATTGTATGGAATGCCGGATACTTATAATTTTGTATGCATCAATTTTTATCTAATAGACTTCGTAATCTCGAAAGAATTTAGCTCATAATGGTTAGTATAGAAAATTTAAATTATTTACGACATATTTGGTAATGTTCGCAAGACTGACTGTCAGGATGCAATCTCTCTGCACGCAATACACAGTTAAATAAATGCTTATTAGCTTATTTATCCCCCAAATTCTAGTTGATTCTCAAATTATTTGCAAATGTTCGTTGCCTGCTAGAGAGAATACTTTTAGTTTGAAATATTGTTTGGATGCCAATCGTTAGTTATTTTTATTATACATCTGTTTTGTTTTGTGTCCATGAAACAAAGTCATTTCAAGGGTCTCTTCACGATCTTTCTCAATTTCGACGTTCGCAAGTTTAGTCAGTAGTGAATTCAAGATATAGAAAACAGTGATATCAAAATGCTGTGAACGATAATAGGTTTTTGTGTGCTACTGGTTATAATTATGCTCGTGATGTGTAATTATGTTTTAGACGAGCAGTTTTATATGTATATATATTGTATATACAAGTAATGTGTTAATGATATGGGCCTTTCGTTCCACTATGTGATTGAAAACGTGATTAAAAGGATGTGACGAAAATTGACTGTTATACAATATTTTAAACATTTATGCTTTTAGTATAATTTATATCTTAATTTCGTATAGTTAAAAATTTTTGATACATGTAATGTGTGACAGAAACTAACATCTTCTTCTCACTTTTAATCATTGCTAAATTTGCAAATTCATGTATTTTAATTCGATATAAATATTTGTTTAATGCCGGTAAAACGTTGAAATGATGAAACGTTATGTCGCGAGTGCAAATGTGCGTGAAGACCTCTGATGAGAATTGATTGATCAAGACGGAGTACTAACAATAAGTGAAGTGCAGGATACTTGTAATTTTGTATGCGTTGTTTGAATGGACTTCAGAAAGTCTCGAAAGAATTTAGCGCGTAATGGTTGATATAACAATTTCAAATTATTTATGGTGTACTGGATAATACATAGAATTCGCAGTATCAATTATCTAAGATATAACTATTTCAGTACGTAATGTACAAAATAAATGAGTTCATTTTTACGCAAAATTATAGCAATTTTTAAATTATTTGCTCGTTGCATGACAACAAGATAATATCTTAAGCCTGAAATATCGTTTATGTAACAAGTAACAATCTTCAATTACATCTCATAAACCTGTATTATTTGGTATTCACAGAACAAAGTCAAAGTTTCCCAGGATCACTCATCAATTTCTCTCAATTCGAATTATTAGACATTTACAAGGCTGATCAGTAGCGAATCTAAGCTCAGAAAAATTAAAATGTTTCCAACCATATGCTTTCTTGCGCTACTTGCTATAATTATGCTTATAACAATGTACAATAGTACTTTAGCCGTGCATTTTGCATGCTATGTAGTATTAGTGCTCCTGCCAATGGTGCTAATGTTTTACTCTGAATTGTTTTAATTGAAAACTATATAGAAAAACTATATAGAAAAAACTATATAAAAAAATGCGACGAAGATTGAGACGAATGATTCCAAAGTCTATTGACATAATTTAAAGGTTATTTTATATTATAATGTTTTGAGCATTTCATATTTTTATATATACTATTCTCTTTTAATAGTTTCAATATAGTCATACTTCTGCATAGTATAGTTTTATATTCAAATTCGTGATACACGTAGTGTATGACACAGACTGACAGATTTTTTTTCATTTTCAATCATCGCTAAAAAATTCATATATTTTAACTCAAGATAAATATTTGTTTAAGGTTGCTGAAATATTGAATATTGTGTGACAACTGTACGTAAAGTTCTTTGACGAAAATTGATGGATAAAATTGGAGTATTGTATGAGATGCTGGATACTTGTAATTTTGGATGCATCAATGGTTTTATCAATGGACCTTGGAGATTCGAGAGATTTCAGCGAGATACTGTGGTTAGTATAGAAATTTCAAGTTATTTATTTGTATTTAATAGCGCAAGCGTAGATTTTATGATATTAGTGAATTGCGCATTGCGTAAATATATAACAATTATTATATCGTTAAATTAGCGATTGTACACTTTGCATTCGCCTTCAACATTTTTCAAATTTTGTTGCAAATTTAATTGGTGCCCGAATAATAGAGAAATCCGCCGAGATAAACGTGTATGAAAATCGCGCGTTTGTATCTAAAAATTCCAAAGACTCCCTGAAAAGCTGATAAACGCATAGAAGCGATGTACGAAGAAAGAAGCTCTTTTGTTTTATAAACGGGATGTTCATGCTTAGAGTATTATATAAATATAATTTGATATTTGATATGGAACCCTCGTGTGTCTAATATTGGTTATAATAAACTATAAATTAGTAATCCATTTTAGAAACATTTCATTCGTTGAACGAAAAGAAATTACTTTTTATAAAACTCCTACACGGATATTTTAAATATTTGAAACGTTTGAATGACTGCGATTGAGATTTTTCTGTCTGTTTTGCAACTGACAAAAACCATTTCAAAAATAAGTTATACGCGATTGTTTCGGTATTATTAAACAATTGAATATCGCAGATTTTAAAAATCGTAAATTTTTCTCCGTATATATAGATGACACAAAAACATTGGCGCAATTGCTGCCAATTATCGCAGGATTATCGTTCGCATTTAGGACGATCGCGGGCTATTTTTATTTGTATTTCTATTTTAGTAATCCGCACGCTGTGTCGCTCGGCATTATGTAGCGAATTTGTAAGCATCGCCCGAATGCATCACGTACATTCGTGGCGGTCGCAAAACATGCGCATCGCGGTGCCTGAACGTATTTAGCATAAACTGTGGTCAAATTACGAGTCCGCTCCGAGCACAATTTAGAGAGCTAAAATGTTATTAATCAGCATCATACAGGATCGGGAATTGACCGGAGCTAATCCATTAGATTAGGCGCGATCCTTGTTTAAATTATAACTAAATAGGCATATCGTGATGTGATTCTTTTCTAAATATGCGTGAAGCTATTATCAAATTTCTTGCTGTATAAAATATATTTTTGTGAAAAAACATCAAAAGGGGACAGGAACTGAAATCGCGTAAAGCATATATTCGCGAACTATATGAATTCATGTTATTATATTAATCTGTATCTCGTATCTTATTTTTATCTTCATGATATACAATAATTAGATATAAGCCTTCTTCAACTGCACACGATATATTTTTTCTTTTTTTTTCATCCGCAAATATTGGATTTTTATTTTCACGGGTTTTGCCTCCAAGTGTTAATATGTATAAACTAACTCGATCAATAATTTATTTTTAAAATTAAGGTCTGATTCTGGGTAATGATTCCGGGATACCCTACATACCTATACGTTAATAGTATCGCAAATTTGTCCTCGATTGATTTTATCAGCCGAATAATTAAAACGATGGAAATAACGTGCGCGGCGACCAGCGGAAAAGCGTTTTCCGCACGCTTTTCCGTATGCCCCTCTCTTTCGTTCTCTCATTCACACTCTATCCACCAGTCCTCGTTCAACCATCTGGTGTCGATATAGCTCTCGGATCTGGTAGCCGATTTGAATTCGTGCCGGACAATTTCCGAAATGTTGAGGTGTTCATTTCCTCTTTTTCGCCATCGTTTCCTGTTCTTTTTTATTCTTGAAGTCTACTCGCAGACTTTGAACGTGGACTGGCGACGCGGCAATTGTCGCCAGCGGGAACCGGCGTGTTTGCGCGCTGCCGCGACTAATATCGATTCTCTCCCCGACTGCTCCGCATGAGCAACACGTGCACCAGCCAACCGACCGACCGACCGACCAGTGGCCGACCAGTCAAGCAACCAGGTCAACGTCGAGCACGAAGTGTCATTTGGCACTCGTTCCAGATAAATAATACATGCGTTTCCGCCGGAAACGCGTTACTGCGCGCGGTCAAGTCGATTGGGATGACTTCGACGGACAACGTCGATGACACCCTTCGGGAAAACGAAAACCAAATCGGACAAGCAGACTTATATCACTATAAATGCCACACGTCGACGCGACGGTTACATTTATCAGCTAGCGATACTTGATGATTGTTTAATGAGATATGGATTTAGAGGTTGCCTATTACGTTGAAAATTATATATTAACTAAATTGCATTATAATGACAATAACTTAATAATTAAAAAATTTTGAGTCATAATTCAAGATGAGAACGAGATTTGCAATAATAGGTACACATATATGCAACAAAAATTTTAATTTCTTCAGACGTTAATAAAATATTCAAATATTTTATATATTATTATTTTAAAATTGTAAGAAATATCATATTAATAACATTGAAATACTGAGCATTGGGAGTGTAAGCACGCAGTGAAGTGCCGTGACGAGGATCAATGGATCGCGTAATTAAATATCGCGTGAGATTCCGGATACATGCAATTTTAAATGCATCACCGGATTCTGTCAATAAAACCTTGATATCGAAAATCCAATGCATAATGCTGAATACAGAAATATCAAATTGTTTACTTTACTTTACAATATATTTGATAAAACGTAGTATTCGCATCAACTTACTTATCTCCCAAATTATAGTCGATTCGTAAATTATTTGAAAATGCTCGTTTTATATACCTTTAGTTTGAAACTTCATCCGTGTAACCGTGTAATTCTTATATTCGCATTGAGCATTTGTTTTGTGTCGGAACAAAGTCATTCGTGTTGACTTGTTCGAGGGCTTGTTACCTTAACGTTTCCATAATCTCTCTCAGTTCGAACTTGGTTATTGTAGACATCGAATCACTAGTGGAATAAAGTAATTCGAAAGACAGTGAAAATGAAATCTGTTATTTTGGTGGAATGTATGCTCGTTTACTTTGTGTCGGAATATCTTTTGCCATATTTTCTTCCTGCAAATATGATATATATAATTCCGCGCGTGAAAGAATATCTGTTCGTATCCATGATTTTCGCGACAGTGGAATTATATTATAAAGTATTTCGTGTTTTGGTGTACCAAGTAATAATTGAATTAAGACGCTTAACGAATATAATAAATGTTGTTATGATTCTTGTTATTTCATTACATTATAAGTTGAATGATTTGAATGCGCCAAATAATAATTAATATTTCACGCTACTTTCTTTAATGTAATTTCAGTATAAATTTAATTTAACATAGTTTTAATTTAAATTTAAAATTACACGCGTATGAAAAAAATTGTTTGTTTCGCTTCCAATTTTTGTGAATCATATTCGTCTTGAGATAAGTATTTGTTTAATATCGCTAAAACATTGAATGTGATATCACGAGTGCAAAAGAGCAAGTCTTGACAAAGGTCGATGAATCGAAATTAAATAAGATTCTGGAGACATTTAAAATTTTGGATACATTGTTCGATTTTGTCAATGGACTTCGATAAACCTCGAGATTTTAGCATATAATGGTAAACACAGAAATTTTAAATCATTAATAGATATATTTTGTGATACGTATTTGTACCGACTCTCAGAGAATAATGTAGCTATCACGGTACGCAATACACAAAATTCGCATCAACTTATTTATCTCCCAAATTATAGTCAATTTTCAAATTATTTGAAAATGTTCGTTTTATTTGCCTTTAGTATCATCCGTGTAATTGTTCATTAGATTTATTTTGAAAATTTGTTTTGTGTCGGAGCAAAGTCATTCGCGTTGACTTGTTATCTTAACGCGTTTCCAGAACCTCTTCATATCAGAATCTCTCTCAGTTCGAACTTGGTTAGACGTCGAGTCATTAGTGGATTAAAGTAATTCAAAGGACAGTAAAAATGACGCGCTGTATACTCGTTTACTGTGCGTGCACATATTTTTTCCCACGTATTTTTGAAGCAGATATGTTTCCGTTCAAAGAAATTATATTCGCAAGCATTATTTTCTCGATATTGGAAACATATTTTAATAGACTTTATATTTTGCTTGCACATGTAGTGTTTCTTACATTAATAAGCTTAACAAGTTTAATATATCTTACCGTATTTCTCATCATTTCATTATACATCGTACATTAAATAACGCGTTAACTAATAATTAATATTCCACGCAACTTTCGTTAATGTAATTTCAGTATAATTTTAATTTAACATAGTTTTAAATTTAAATTTGAAATTACACACAGTGTGAGAAAAAAATTATATTATTCGTTTTGCTTCCGATCTTTGTAAAACAAATTCATATATTTCGTCTTGTGATAAATATTTGTTTAACATTGCTAAAACATTGAACGTCGTATTACGAGTGCAAGAGAGTACGAAGTATCTTAACAAGGACGATGGTTCGAAATTAAATGAGATTCTAGATACATGTAATTTTGAATACATTGCTCGATTGTATCAATCGACTTCATATCTCAAAATTTGAACAGATAATGGTAAGCATAGAAATCTTGAATTATTAATATATTTGGTGATACGTATTTATACCAACTTTCAGAGGTGTAACTATTTCATGGCACCCAATACATAAAATTCGCATCAACTTATTTATTTCCCAAATTATAGTCAATTTGCAAATTATTTAAAAATATTCGTTTTATCTATACCTTTAGCATCACTCGTGTAACCGTTATATTCGCATTGAGCATTTGTTTTGTGTCGGAGCAAAGTCATTCGTGTTGACTTGTTATCTTACGTTTCCAGAATCTCTTCATAATCTCTCTCAGTTCGAACTTGGTTAGACGTCGAGTCACTAGTGGATTAAAGTAATTCAAACAACAGTGAAAATGGATCTTTTGAATTGTCTGCTCGTTTGCTTTGCGTTGACATATCTTTTCGTTATATTTATTATAAGTTTGGTAACATTTTTATTAATATTCGTGCTCACTTGTTTTCTACGTTTTATCATAATTTATTGTATAATTTGCTTTGCGTTGACATATCTTTTCGTTATATTTATTATAAGTTTGGTAACATTTTTATTAATATTCGTGCTCACTTGTTTTCTACGTTTTATCATAATTTATTGTATAATGCGTATTATTATTTTATTAATATGTACATTTTGCCGAGGACTTTGTACATTTGTGCGTATGTTAATAATTGATTTTATAGACAACTTTCTTTAATATAATTTCAATGTAATTTTAATTTAACATAGTTTTCAATTTAAATTCAATTAAAAATTTGAAATTACATGCGGTGCAAGAAAAAAATTATATTATTCGTTTTGCTTCCAATCTTCGTAAAACAAATTCGTGTATTTCGTCTTGGGATAAATATTTGTTTAACGTCGCTAAAAAATTGAATATCGCATCATGAGTGTAAGAGAGCATGGCACGAAGTGTCTTAACAAGGATGGATTCAAATTAAATGAGAGTATGTAATTGTGATCATGTTCTGATTATTTAATTGTGAATGCATCGCCCGATTCTATTAATAGACTTCGATGAATCTCAAAAGATTTTAACGTAAGCACAAAAATTTTCAATTATTTAATTTTCAATTATTCAGTATATTTGATAATGTTTAGTGTTAATGTCAATAAATTGTATACCGATTTGGATAGCGAGTAAGATAAAACAATTTTTAAATCATGAAATAAATGATTCCATAATTTGCAATTGCTTAAATAATAAAGAAATCCGCTGAAATAAACGTGGATGAAAATAAAAATGACAATCACAACTGTATCTAAAAATTGTCTAAAATATTTATAAACATATATGTAGAAGTAAAATCTGAAAAGCAAAAATCTCTCTTTATCTAATGCTATAGTTATTATAAATTGAAAACTAACAATCAGAAAGCTTCGGTCGAGATCAAAATTTTTCTAATATTTCTCTTTGATATGATTTTAACGGTAAAAATGATTTTGAAGAATATGAGTCATCACGTGCGATTATTTTTATATCACGTCTTTATATCATTAAATAAATATTTATATTATGAATATAATTAATAAATTACCAGAAAATCGCTCATTTTTGTTTGTAGAACGGCAATGCAGAATTCTAAATACAACGATGATGAAACATTATCATCCGTATTCCAAAAAAACCTCGCATTATCTTTGTATCAATCCGCGTACTATATTGTTCGATATATTATGCAGTGCATTCGTGTATGTACGTCGCTCAAATGTGGTCGCAAATGCCGCTGAGTGTATTTAGCATAAACTGTGGTCAAATTACCGGGATGTTGCGAACACAGTTTGGAGAGCTAAAGCATTATGCATCGGACACGATCAGGCATTAATGTCGCGCCGAAGACAGTCCTGTCGGAGTATAGTAAGAGGAGTAGAATGCATCTCGACAGTGTACATTCCCTTATCAAGTTACCTCAAAATCCGCGCAGCTTCAATTTCGATGGATTGTTCGATCTTTTAAACTAAAAAATTTCTGAGAGAAATTTCTCTTAGGAATTTTCGCGATCAATCTTGTATATCTAAATGGTTCTACAGATGCCTCAATAATACCACTCTGTATATGACATCTATAACTTCTAACTTAACAAACAAGTTTTTGCTTGACGGTTTGACTGTTGCTTCAAATGTCTGATGTATGTTTACAGAAAACTTGCGAATGTTCTAATCGGGACAAAGGAACGAAAACAATTATCATTATTAATATAAATATTAATCGATCAAGCGTGATGTTATAAAAGATTGAAATAATTCTATTTATTTCGAATATCTCGGAATATTAATTACGTATTCATTTTTATATGACGTATTTTTATCTTTCGATTCGACAAACTTCATGCCTTTCGTGAATTTTGAATGTCATTAAGTAGTCACATGTGAATTTTATAATCCTACTGCAGTATTAAGCCGGATTCAGATAAAGCGAGCGCAAACGAACACGAATGAATAATGTTTTAATAATGAATGTTTTAAAATAAGTGCCGCTGGTGCTGGCTCCAATTTTAGACCTGTGTCTTTTCTTTCGAAATATTCAATACCTATCGTTGCCGTATCAATTTCATTAAAAATTCAAAACATAGCTTTTAAAAATTATTGAAAAATAAAATTGACCTTGTCTATGTACGGTAGAAATAATATTAACATTTAAAATTAATTAAAGATTTAAAAATCTAAAAGAATTAATAAAACGATGTAATTAAAAAAAAAAAGAATAAATATGTATTCGTATATACAGAAAACGTATTCACATTACAATGAAATATTGCGTTTATTTTTAAGCAAGATATTTTATATAAAATTTCTATAGAGAATGGGAAGTGTAACTAAATTTTTTTTTAATACGTCAATTTACCTTTATTCGCAAGTATTTCTCGTCAAACGCGAAGCGTGAAGAAAACGAGTATTATTCTCTTCGACGTAGAAGGACTCAATTCAAAACGAACTACTCATAAAAATATCGTCGCAGCCCGTTTGCAAGTCCGGCGGAAAAACTGCTGTTATCAGAATCGTTCGCCCCGAACTTTTTGCAGCCACGTATCTCGTTGAGATTAAAAATTCTGGAGAGAGCAAAAAGAGAACTCACTATCCCTGTATATGGAAATCGCGAAATGTCCTCGGGTCATCGTCAAAACGGAGCAACTGCGCTTATCGCTCCGTCAAAACGATGCTAGCTCATCGTGTAAATCACTTACGGGTACTCTGCATGTGAATTTACGTGAATTTACCTAATTTTCAATCAGAGATTAAAAATCTTATTTTATCAAGAGAAAAATATGAAAAGTGATATATATCGAAAGTAAAGATTTCGATTTTAAATGGTTGATTTAAGATAGATATCAATGTTTTAGAAGGATAAAGAAAATCTCTAATCATATATACAAATAGGACACCATATTTGTGAACAATCGTATGCAATTATTGTATAAACAGCTCCTGAAATATCCTGGAATATTCTTTTCAAGCCTTTTTTACAAACAAAAATTTAAACTTTCTTGTTTTATTTTATTTAGAGTATCTTCCCCTATGTTACATAAAATTATGATTTATAAGGTTTACAATATAGGGAAACGTATGCCAATAAAACAACTAATTATTAATCACTAACGTAGTTAGTCATTAACAAGATTTACATTTGTATCATGCATGCTTTTGTTTTATTCATATATTTCATATTTTCTTGCAAACGATTGCTGAATATTTCATATTTACACCGTAAATCATCAGAAATATTTTATTTGAAGAAATTAAACAACAATGTTGGTTTTTGGTTCACGTTTAGCGTTACTTTTAAAAGAGAAGGCGTTCCTCCGACGCGGTTTTGCTTTGAATGATTCATCCGGGATGATCATCAACCGTGTAAATCCGGCGGCTTGAACATAGAACGCGAGCGTCCGATGATCGATCTCGTCGACTAAAAAAAAAAACTCGCGATAAAGTAAATGATTTTTCGGTTCAATCGCTACAAACGGCTGATCGCTTATGCCTATGATAAGCTTGATGCTCCATATGTATAACAAACTCCGCAGTAAAATTTCCTTTAGATCCAGACTCATGGTTGAAACAAAACAGAAACTGTTTATTTCCAAGTCAAATTTTTTGCTAGTCAAATCTAAACAAAAAGGTTTTGATAAAACTATTAAAATTGTTAAATTTTGAAACCAATTTCTATTGTCTTTCACATTTCTATAAAAAATTGAATTAAAAATAAACAAGTACGGCGTTTCAATACAATCGTGACTCACAGATATGTAGTTAAATATGTAAAATCCTATTTGGCATTTTTAGAGAGAAAACTTTAATTTATTTTGTAAACATTATCCGGACAAACACAGAAATGGAAATACATTATTAAAAAAGTAAAGCTTAATTTTAATAATTAACTAAAAGAGTGAAGTTTAAATTAATGTAACGTTATTTATGCATATTTGTAAGATTATTTATTCCTCGTTTACAATTTATCTGATCCACAAAAAAAGCTGGATTAATTCTCTCAAAGAGAACATTTTGAAAAACAACATTAATTACGATTTGTTCGAAAAATGTATTTTGCCGAAAATTTAAACAAAGCCAAACAAACGCGTATGTTATGTCACATGGATGTCACATTTTATTATATATTCACATGATCTATTAGATCTTTTTATATATAATTATGTTAAGAATATTGTTTCAATTGTCAGTTATAAAAATTGATATTTAAAAAAAGCGATTTTTTATCACGAATTAGTGCGAATATTCATACTCTTAAGAAATATGGAGAAACATGGAAAAAAGAACATTCTTCGTGCTAACCAAGTTGTTCACACACACTTACACACACACACACGTGCGAAGTGTAGGATATAAAAACTTCGAGAGTTTTACCACAAGTCAAAGTGCATGTATCTAGTCAAAGTTGTCAAGTGCTACATTCTTGACCCGAAACCCCGGAAGAACTTTGCGAACGTTGAGTATTTTACGTTCGTATTTTCTGTTATCTTTTATCTTTAACTTAATATTGTATTTTTATTTCTGTCGGAAAATCGTTTTATATGTCTGGTTTAAATTATTAAAAAACTGCGCGTTCTTGATCCCTGGAAGAATTTCGCGAACGCACTGTATATATTTTATTTTTCTATTTCCTCTTATCATTTATTTTCAACATGACAATGCATTTTTATTTCTTTGTTCGGATGCTCCATGCTATGAATATGAATATCACGCAAATCATATCGCACTTTAACTGAATCCGAATGCCGCGCGATTCTAATAAATTATAACCGATTGTAAATTTTTAATTTTTATTATTGATGTAGAGCCGCGCTCTCGCGTCGCTAAGCCTTTAATACCTTTTTGCCTGCGATATGACCACGAGGGTGTATCCGCTGTAATATTTTTAGATTAGTGTTGGGGTTTTTATGTATTGCCAGCGGAGGTAATATTTTATCGATTTTATTATCCGACTTGAGGGGAAAAAGCGAGTCTACCAATCCTTAATTCTAAGCTGTTCACCTCGTGCTCACATTCATCGGAGTGGAACTATTGCTTCTCCGCAGTACGTTTTTTTATTTGCAACCAAAAAAAAAAAATTATTCGAGAAATATTTATCAAAATAAAGAGGATAATGTGTATTCACAGTACATTGGCAACGTGTATAATTGTTTTGAATATATCAACAAAAGTTCTTTTAGTTGGTTTATTAGAGCCTTTTATGATGCAAAATCCTTAGCAAAGCAAAGACTAAGGCTTTTTATTAAGATATAGAGAATTCTTACCGCGAGTTTTTTGCTTATTATTTGTAATTTAAAGTGTTATAGCGTTATAGAAAGAATTGCCTAATGTGTAGATACGATTTAGAAAAAAGGTTAAACATATAATAGTAGGTGTCTTAAAATATTAAATTACAATTTCCAATTTTAATCCGGGTATAAATTAATACCAAAATATAACAAAAAATATTTTAATAATACGATTTTGGCAACTTTCTCCTACATTATTATAAGTACGTTAATTTTACGTTCAACTTAAAAACAAAAAATATATAATTATTCTTTACTAAATTATATTATTTTATATTACAATATAATCGTGTATAAAAATGTAATTGTGTGAAAATGAGAGAAGATTCACTTTAATTATGATATTTAAAAAACAGAAATTTTTGTAATCTTTTGTGTATATGCGTGTAATTGGGTAAGAGAAATAATAACGTTACTATTATTATCGTTATACTTTTGAGGAGAATGTTTGATAATTAATTTTTAACGTTGAAGATAAAAAGAATGCTTGTAATAGATAACTATTTTAAGCCTTATGGGATTATAACTGACTCGGCAGCGAGAAACGTGCATAATATAGTATCTCAGCTGGGACAACTATACATAACTAACTGTAAGTGTGTGGGTAATACATTTAATAACAGCTGTTTAATAATAACAGACTAAAAATAAACCAGACGCCTAAGAATAAAGCATAAAAAGAAGTAAACTTGTACTTAGGGTAACACATAGACTCGATGCAAAATGTATTTTAATCGAGTCTAATCTGTGTGATGAATAGAACTGAAGTATAGGTACGTTAAAGCTGCATTTGCGCAAATAATTGAAAATGATTCTGTTATCCACATGAGCGCAAAAGTTCTTTCCAACGTGGTATAAAAAATGTTTTATGCATAAGTTTCATATGTATTGAGAGGTATTTATCGGTGCATATATTTCCAATGCGATAAGAGTTATATGATCCAAGCTACATCCACAATTCTATAAAGCATAGAAGCACGCATAAAGGAGCTCGCAGAAAGAGTTCTTATTCACGTATCGTGAGTTTGTCAGAGATATTCGCGAAAATGTAATAATAACAGACAGAATAGGAATAGACGAACAGACGTAAATAGAGTTAGGTAATAAGAAATCGCAAACTATCGATATAGATATGACAGATGTGGAGCGGATGAACGATTCATTTCCGATAAAAGTTTCGATAAATGACAATTCGTTTCTTATGTCTTAGAAATATAAAGGATCCTTCGCCCTCTTCGCGCGGATAATATAATTTATGATCGGCGAAATGTGCGCCGAACAGGCGTACCATTTGCGGTCTCAATTTCGCGTTCACTGATAAATTTCATCGCTAATTGTAAGATCGATGTAGCGTAAAGACAAGCAACGGCGGTCGGAGGGGTAACGTTTGGACTTGATGAGGGCAGTATATCGATCCGGCTGGGCACTGAATCATGCGATCGTCGCCGCCGCATTACGGGGGCGCAAAAAGCGAACGGCCACGCGACGATCCAATCGCAGAAGTTTAATCGAGCGCGATGCAAGTCGTCGGACAAAAAGTCTTATCTTAAAAGTCAAGTCCGAGACCGCAGCGTCACTCTAAAAATAGATTCCTGCAGAGCAGGTGCGAGGGAAGTGCTTCACCTTTACGTATACCTCGAGGTTGTCGACTTGTGAAAACTCGTGCGATTTAATGCACGATACTCACTTGCTGTCAAAAAAAGTTTATAAATTCAAGAACTTTTATAACTGTTCATCAATCAATTTCATTTTTCTCTAACAAAATAGAAAAAAGTGTCATCTGTAACGTGACATCCGGTTATTTGCGTCACATTTTAATTTCCGCGGCTCATTATTGTTTTGATTTATTATTAGTATTAATTATAACTATCCAAGTCTTTTAGTATTTTTATCTGTACACTTTTTTTTCAAGGTATACTTTGCTATCGCCATAATTATGTGCAATTCTGCAATTTCGCAGTAAAGAAGCTTATTATGCTGTGATCAGCGGAACTCCACAAAGTAATATTATACAATACAATGTTCGTAATTACCGTGAAAATCGTCTACTCGAAAACGGAGTGAGGCACGAGGATGAAAACAATGCGGCGTGATACCTGGCCGAGTATACGGTTGAGAAAGTTTAAAGCCGGTTTGTTATACGCAGGCGGAATTATACATTCCATCGGATGCGATAGGGTTGAAGATAAAATAGGTCGCGGTCGAAACACCATCCGCGCACGTCTCCGTAAATGTGCCATGCCGTTACTGCACTATTTATACGCATGCAGGTGTTATACCTGAGCTGTTGGGAGGGGAAGGGGAAGGGGGAGAGGGTGCGCGAAAGAGGATGCGGAGGTAGGGACAGAGGAGTAAGCGAGACAGGGCGGCTAGGGATGAATGCGCGGTGCGGTAACGGTAGGCGGAGCATGCGATTCTTTTACATTCTTTTTACTGTGCGCAATTTCAGCGCAATGCACCAACCGGCCAGATCGGGTGGGCTCGTATAAGATTGCCGCGCGTGCCCTAAATAATACAAGGTATCAGGAACACGGTTTTCGCCCTAGATTTCGCAGCCGCGCACCTCACAAAAGAGGAACACACGCGCGCGCGTTTCTTTTTTCCCCGCTCGCACCGATATATCAGCGGAACAGCCGCTGTCACTCCCGAGAGAGGAGCGAACTGTTGCTCGTTATTCCCGCGTAATCGGAGAAACGGAGAAAATTCCGCGCAGGATTTAAAATTCAAATTACTGATATTTGAGCGTAATCCTTTTTACCGCGTGGGGTTTGTTTGGACCAATTTAATTCCTCGCTACACTCCGAAACCGCCCGTTTTTATACGCTACCTCTTTACCACCCGAAATTATTTCGCGCCGTGATATACAGAGTGTGCGATATAAAAAAAGCGGGAATCTGGAGCACAGCTTTCTGCTCCTGAGCGAAATTGTTCCAATTAATATTTCTAGTGACACTATAAAATATTACTGCAGAATTATTTAATATCAAATTGTTTTTATTATAGTTTTTCGTTGCAATCTTAAGATTTTATAATTATCAGAAGTTCCAAGATGATCAATTTTAGTTGCAGAAAATATAATAAATGCAAAAAATATATTATTCTTTCAATACATAATTCTTCTTATAACTTCTTTAAGAAAAACGTGAATGTGGGAACGAGTGGAAATTGAAAAAATTGAAGTTAAGATTGGGTAAATCGCCGTTTACGAATTTATCATAAATAAAAATAGGTATTTTGAATATCTTACGTAACTCGACGCAAAACTTTGACAAGTTAGGAAAACATTATTCAAAATAAACTCATGCAATATATATTTGTTATTAACAACATAATTCTTTCAGTATCATATCTATATTCGTATCGGCAAAATACGAACCACACGTGAATGACGCGTATTCTGTCCTAGTGCTGTAAAGTTTCTACCGCAGGAATTTACGATGGGAATTACGGTTTAGCATGTCGGCGTCCGTGATGAACATATATCCACCTTCGCGTAACTTTCGGCAAATGAGGTTTAAAGTCAGAAGTCACGCGCCGTGCAAGCGCATACGCCTTTCTTCGTTACCGTTTGTCAAATGCGGACATGAGAAGTCGCCCACCGTGCTCCAGGAGCGACAACAAGTTGTTGCTTACACAGCTGCTAATAATTACGAAACGAGAATATGCAAACAATGTAATGTCAATTGAAATCATAGCTCTTTAATGCGATAAAATTCATTCGTGAAAATGTCACTTGCAATTTTATTAACGTGTATTCGCAATTAAGCCGTATAATGACACGCTTAACCTTTGGTGTAGAAATGTCAAAATGCAGGTCACACGCGCTTAAAATTCATTTAGCTCGGGTGGGAATAAATCGTATCGACGCAATATCGTTGTCATGCGAGGTTTATCACCGCGACGTGCGATCCACAACGTGGGATTCGTGGACTGGACTGGCGTAGACCATTTCAAAAAAAAAAAAATACACGCGATACACAGATGAGCTGCAAATAAACTTCGCGAGAAAAACAGGAGGAACTTTCGGTAATAACTCGGCGTGGTCAGGATCGACTTCCCTATATATTTGTTTATTTCAAACTCTCATGCAAGCGCTTCTATCTCGTTGTTCCGCAAAAACTTGTTTTCAAGCAAGCGTATGATATAGAGAAAGCAGTGTAATGTGATAGATAGACTTTTCAATAGAATACACTCTCCCGCGAACAAAAAATTAAGTGACGCCAACCGAAACCAATAAAACAAATTTATTATTTAATTTCGTAAAATTAAAAAATTATGCCGAAAGAGACGTAATCGACTTTGCATTTTACGAGATTAAATCTGTTTTTTTTTTTTAAAGATAACTTTCTGTAATAGCATTTTGTTGATAGTTACTTGAATAACCAATTAAACAATTAAAATCCATCTTAGGTTAAGAACTTTTCAATAAAAATATTTAAGTCAAATTCTAAGAAAGTGTATAAGCTCTATAAGTTTTCTTCGGATAGCTCTTTCGAACAAAAGTAACCAAAAGGATTTGCAGAGTAAGAAATGGAAATGTTTTCAAACTCGGCAAGTATCAGCAGTATGCTCCGGAAAGATCCCATCGGGGAAGATCTAGATTAGCTTAATGATTAACTAACAGATTCCTGTTTTAGAAAGTTAGATTCGAAATCTACTGTCGAAGTCAAACCTCGGAAAGATAATAAAATTGTAATCAGATATCGGTGAAAAGTTACCAAATAAAATTAGATCGTAGGAATATAATGTTCGACAATGAGATCTTTTTAGGTTTAAAAATAAACGTATATCGTTTAAAAATAAACATATCTTGATTGCAGAAGTTCAAGATTATGAAAGTCGTAATCTTTTTCAACATAAGTTTCATAATAACTTGCGACAGAGATAAGCTCTACAGTGATTTTATTTACGTCACGAAACACGAATATCTCTTAGAAAAAATATGATTAAATAAAAAGTCGAGTCGTGTTTCGCTACTGTTTCTGTTGATCTTTTCGATGTACTTGTACTTACATTATACTAAAAATGAAAAGAAAAATGAAATATTGTTTTTCCATATTTGAGACCATTAGTCATCTCATTATGCAACGTCGACGCGAATTTTTATCTCAATTGTAAGCGAACTAAATGTGTTATCGCAAATATTCAAGAGCTGGAACATATTTATCGACAAGAGAATTTGGTTTCCTAATCAGTTCCTGAATTTATTTCTCTCGTTATTCTTCCTGAGAGGTCGGTTTCCTGAGGGAACGAAATTTTCTTACATCGTTCCCCTGAAAAATGACGCTCTAGCTCACACATGATCCGGTGACTTTTTGGCGCGACACCGAATCTCGCGATCGGAGTACATTATGCGCGCATACGTGACGCCGTGTATATGTATATACATATATTTCCCCTCGGTAAAATTCTCCCTCGGCAGTTAGGTCGCTCAACGTGAGGGAAAATAATAACCTCGGTGCACGCAGCTATGTGAGACTGAACGGCGGCTCGCGCATCGACCGGCGATGCAACCGCGTTCCATATACCTTCGCGATTTTTACCCGCGCCTGCTTTTCGCCCTCCTCAATCGAATCCATAACATAGTAACGGGCTCTTGTGCGAAATGTAAAATAAATGTAATAGCAGCTCTTGTGCGAAATGTAAAAAAAATTACAGAAGTATCACGGGTAACATCTTCGACGTACATATAAATGATAGCTCTTACAACTGGCATTCTGTATTTAATTAAATTAAAAAAAAAGAGTTTAGTTGGGGCATCTAGCAACAAGTCCCAGTAGCGCCTTAGTGGTCAGTGGATCAGCACTATCAAAATTTTTTTAAACGTTTGTGAGAAACTCGGTGAAAAAATAAAAACCACCTATAAATTATATAATTTTAAATGATATAGATAAAGATCGATAAAGTAAAAAGTGCATTCTATATATACAGTATTTATAAAGAGTCTCGTTTAATCATATTACAAAATATTTTAGCGTGCGTATGCTCATGAATGAAAATTCACACGAAACTTGATGAGTAGGCAACGTGTTAACGAAAACTTTGGACAAGCATATACAAAGTATTCCGGACCTGTAATGTAAAAGAAAAGGGTGGAGACTTATCTTTCGCGTTTCTTCGGTATGAACGAGCGTTTTTATTTGCGTGTTACACTGAGAAATAGCTTGTTGACGATGTTTTCACCGATATTTTGTCGAAACAGCACGTATTCGCCATTGTGAACACTCATCGAGTTCTGTGCGCATTGCGTCGAATAAATTCTCGCCGAAACTTTCCATTCGGTCGTTATTACGACCGACAACATCTTTCGCGGCTTTGGCCAGGAAAGCAATAAGTTCGTTGTATTTACAATGAAACAACGATTCCAAGTAAATTTCATCATTTTCAAATCAACGAATCTGCGACGATGCAGAAAAATCGATACAGAATATCCACATAAGGGAATAAAATAATGATCAAGTTCGACGGAGGATTGCTAGCGAAATAATTCTCGACGGTATAGAATCCCCTTCTACTTTTTACGCTCAGCGATTTGTCGAAGTTTAATCAACGTGAGATCTAGCTTTGTCCAACGGTCTCGTTAAATCGCGCAAGAAATAAGATGAAGATAAAAGACGCGTTAAGATACGAAGACGTCGAATATAAAAAGTGCAAACACGCGATCGGATAATTTCCTCTATCGTAATTTCAAAGAATATTAGTTCGCAATGTTTTTAACTCACACCTCGCGTCGCACAAGTGCGACTCTCTTTGTGCAATCGACACATCACTTTGTATTCCATCGTGTTTCATCGAGTTTCTTGTTCTCAGACAAAACGGAAAATGTCGATGATACGTATGACGACGTGTGTATTTGCCGACACACCAAAATTGTCGCCGGAATCCGTACGATCGCGAGTAAAATGTTGAATCTCTCTACCCTTCGCGAGAGAAATGGAAAGACTTACCTTTAAATAATTGCACTTTCGATACATATTTATATTCCCGAATGACTAAGAAAAAAAAGTAAAGCTCTGAGTTGCGTTAACTCGTAATCGCAAGCGTGAATTCGTTTACGGAGGTGGCCGCTGAAATGAGGGGAAAATAACGCGTGGATTTATTTCGAAATGCGAAATTTCGGGGATTTCGTGCAAAATACGCATTTACTTCTCTTAAGTATTCGGTATCGCGCGAAATAAATTTGCCCGCGACGACGGGTTCAAGTCTCCTCCGTCCCGTTCGTCGCTGCTTAATGAGGCGACTCGTTTCGTGCGTGCAAACACTTTCCGTGTAATCGCAGTACATTTCTCGGGCCACCACCACGCTATCGATCTTCTCTCAGCGGTGCAACGTTACGTGAATTTAGATCGGCAGGTAGAACGCGGTAGAAATGCACGAGTACGGAATATGACGGTATATATATCGAGCGCGGTTGAAGAGAGACGTTTTACGGGCGACTCGATACTTATACCGACAAGCGAATGTAATTTCTCGTATTTCGAGCGAAAGAAAAAGAAAACAGTTCTTTAGGTCAGATCTGTTTAAATTTATCGCAAATCGTAGAAGCAAGGTGGCATCTACATTTTCGCAATCGCCCGAAACGTCGTTAGAAACGATTGATCGAAGCGATGTATACACTCGTCGCCAGGAAAAAACATAAAATGCGAAATTATGCGCGAGCACAAGAACTAAACTCGGTAACGATACACTCGTAACGATATCATTCGATGGAGATGGAAGAAGCTCGAATAGAACCGAGATTCTCGGGTGATATCCGCGATTCAGTCGGGAGTTTCGTTTCGCGAGAAACATGAGAGGAAATTGCGAAGAAGTCGCGTAAAAAGTCGCAGGAGTGAGCGGTGTACCTATTTGTTTTCTGAGATAAGGGTCGCGTCCAACGATGCACTGCTCCAATGCTCCATTTATTATGCTTTTACCGTATAAAATTAAAAGAAATCGAGGCAATGTATTATATACCGTAATTATTCTCTCTTTTTCAAGATTAAGATGTACGGAATGTATAATGAGTATCAAGTTACGGGTTACGGTATGATAAAATCGTCAGAATATTTTAAATTTTAAAGAAACTGACTTTCGTAGGCGTAAAATTCTTCCGAACATTCTTTCCCTTGTAAATTAAACGTAATTTTATCGAATATACTTGCGGTGTTTTGTATTTCTACTTTTTGTTTTATATATCGCGTATGAATCGTTCGTCAATTTTATCATAGCCAAAAAAGAAATTATTAACGTTCAATTGTTCATTAGTCACAATTAAAGAAAATCGTTAATTTCCCCTCTTCTTTCTTGCTTAAATTTAAAAAATATACACACAGAAAAAAAGTGTCAAATCAACACTCCATATGCTTGTATACATATACGCAAGAATATATAATCTTGAAATAAAATTATATTGCGTTGGTTCAACTATATAATTCTTCGTTTAACACTAATTTTCTTCGTTTAACGCAAATATAATCTTATTTCAAGATTACATATTCTTGCGTATATACAAGCATATCGAGTGTTGATTTGACACTTTTTTTTTCTGTGTATATATTAAAATATATAAGAAGCATCGGGAATCTCACAGTATATTGAAAACCGTAAAAATGTAAGCTTCAAGAAAGTTGATTTGTGCTCGCGTATAATTCCTTCTCAATAATTTCCGACAAACATTTCTCTCTCTCTC
>NW_020217301.1:0-1414 GCF_003070985.1 Temnothorax curvispinosus | reverse complement strand
CACAAACTCAAATATTTACAATTTTCATTGATGTTATATTGATGGCGATATTAATACGATAATACGATAATTATGTGATAAATGTAATCTTGTAAATTTGAAATTGTATCTCAACACTGCGTTGCAAACTGAAAGACGTGTAATTTTTAAACATTTTTTCCGTTGTCATTCATTATACAGTGCCTTTTTTCTTATGTTTAACAAGTATCCCACAAAATTGTACTTTTTTATTCGTTTATTATTTACAAATCATAAAGTTTCTCTCATTTCTGAGACTTCTGTGTGAGTAGTATATATATATATACATATAACATATATATAATTTTCTTGAATCAAGAGAATTGCAACTTTAACGTTTGCTAGCTTATATATGTAAAAAACAGTAAATAAATTTATGTTGGAAATGTTTGATTTAATTAGGCAATAATAAAATAAGTTAGAAATGTATGTAGAAATTTCTACTTTATAATAAATCAACATTATACTTTCACAATAATAATAAAAATATATTATCTGCATCTTCTTTGTTTCATCTAATTAAAAAGTGATTTATCTGCGACAGTCTCAAAAATAATGTTTATTCAATGCGGATACGTACGGTTTATGGACAGATTGCGATTTATCGTAATATTCTGATTTATAACTGAATAGAGGAGAAATAAGCATAAATGATTACGTGAAATACATTGTTAGTATTATTTACAGTTATTGTTAAAGAATTTAAGTTCAAAACTACGAATAATTGCTACCTTCAAGCGAGACGAGGCTAAAGGAATATTTTGTTATGCGTCAAGTAATGATGGTGCTTTTCGATGGACAACTGTAGTCTCAAAAGCCAATGTGTAAACTAATAATGTGCAATTGCTGCGACCCATCAAATTAAGTATGCAAACATAAAACAGATAATATCGACTGCACGTGGATGAATAAATTCGCTAAGATATGACAGTTTCCTCCTCTTCGACTTTTTGCTTCAAAAATGTATATCTTATTGTATGTATAGAATATTTGATATTTTTATGAGACAATGTTGAAATCAATATTTTGTGTTTTACCTCCATTCTAATTTTCATTGTACCAATATCGACAGTTCTTAATAATTTAATTTGCCTTAAGCATAATTACATATCTAATTTCAATAAAAGATAATGGAAAAGAAATACATAAAAAAGTTTTAATTTAATTAATTAAAACATTATATAGTATGTATATTCACAAAATATCAAAAAAGAGTAAAAAGTAGGTACATTGCTAATAATCATAGCAACTCGGAAAAAATCTTACTCTGAGTCCAACAGCAACATTTATGTAAAGTAAAAATTTGCCTTTTTTTCTTGAATTTATATCGGCACGAGATATATCCGCTGTAACGTTTTATTTACCTATATATATGAACATAATGGAAAATTGTGAA
>NW_020217300.1:0-3199 GCF_003070985.1 Temnothorax curvispinosus | reverse complement strand
ATCATGAACATATAACAAGCTTGGACAGTAAAAAACGCTATTTACGTGGAAACACCCATATATAAAATATATTATTATAAAGATAAATATAATTTACTATTGATATTAAAAATCTATATAGTTACTGTAACGTATACCTTAAATTTGTACGAACAAGCAATAAATATCGAAACATAACCTATATGGAATAATTTAATAATTATACTTTAATACTAACGTACGTACCTAATAAAGTTTTCTAAACGATATTGAAAGCTCTTTACATACTCTTCAAAAAGACAAACGAAACCATCTCTCTCTCTCTCCCTCTCCCTCTCCCTTTCCCTTTCTCTTTTCCTCTTCCCCTCTCTCTCTCTCTCTCTCTCTCTCTCTCACTCGATGTAACTCGATCTGTAATAATAAGTTCAATTATAATTCATATATGAGCTATATTTTAATATTCATTACTCGTACTAAAAAATCTAAAGTTTTATGTAAAACAGTAACAACTACAGATTTTCACACAATGCGTACAGTCAATCAATATCGAAATACTGCAGTTACACTTGACCTCGTTATAAACATTAAAGATGATGTTAAAAGATGTTAATGTAAAATATAATTTATAATATATATAAATATATATATATATATATATATAATCAATAAATATCTTAAATAATTAATAAGTACGACAAGACCTAGGTGCGCGCGCGCGCGAGCACGAGCGCCGAGATATTAACAAGAAGCCTAGCACGATTCTCGCCGGCTCGCGACTGATCGAGACCGAGCGTCGAGCATCTGACATCACTGCTGAAATCTGGCATCACTGCAAAATTAGTCCGGATTCGCACCAGGGGCAAAGTCTGTAGGTAAAATCGAGTATATTTTGTTCAGACTCGCACCAGGGGCAAAGTCTGTAGTGATTTAGTCCGGACTCAATCCTAGTGCAGCCGTCAGCTGCGCTCGGAGCAGCCTCGACGGAGCAGCGACAGCAGCCGGTGATCACGGAAGACGTGATACTCGACAAGCCGTTGATAAAGGCCAGGAAGGCGACCAAGAAGCGGGCGGCGACAAGAGGCCTCACGGCGAGCATGGAAGAGGGCAGTGAGTCCACCGAGCGGGCAGCGGCCGAAGGCGCGCGAGAAGCGAAGCGACAGGCAACCATGTAAATTTCCCTTTCCGAAATAAAAGCATTTAGTAGCAGTAAGTTTTGTTTGCAAATTAGCGTTAAGTTTGATATAGAATAGTTAGTTCGTAATTAATAACTCTAATGAAAATATTCATTGACATATGTTCTATGATTTGATTTCCGTTAAAGTACAAATTATAAAATTTATTTTCTTTAAAATAAAAATAATAAAATTTAATTTTCTTAAAAGGACAAATTATAAAATTTATTTTCTTTGTAGTGTAACGATGCGCCCCTTACAACAAGGCATCGTCCCCGGCTACCACCCGCCGGGAGCCGCCCGACCGATTCTCCGTCGGGCGAGGACAGGGCGCGGTGCACCCACATTTTTTAAACGCTTGAAACGCACCGTGTGCGCGGGCAATCCGCCGCACCGGTGCCTTCCCGCACGACGCCGACGAGCGCCGAAGCGAGCCGATCCCCGCCGAAGCGAGCACGCGGGATCGCGCCGCTCCCACCACCGCACCGTCGCCTGACGATCGGCTTCCCTCCTGCCAAGCTCACCGCGCCGAGCGGTATAAAAAGCCGGCGCGCTCGACGAAGAGACACTTCGTCTTCACCACGGCTCTCCGCTATTCCTGACGAAGCTACCTTCCGAATCCTAGGGCAACACGTACAACGAGGTCCAGAGTTCTGGTTCTCGACTGAGGGTTCTCAGAGTGTTCCCGAACTCCCTGACACTTACCCCGACGGCCACGGCACCGTGGGGTCGAGCGTGCTCGGCCTCGCAGCGAGGGTTCTCACGACCGTGACCCCGGGATTCCGCCATCCTCTGATGCAAAATACCGCGCTTCGTTGTATTAACTAGTTTCAGCATTTCGGCACACCGGCACTGCCGATGATTCATTTAGAATATCTAATTCGGTTCGTATAGCATGTCCGATATCTGTAGCCGCGTTCCGTATGTAATAGACCGTGTTCCGTTGTCGTCTTATATCTTTATTTTATGTATTAATTCGGTTCATATAGCATATCTGATATCTGTAGCCGCGTTCCGCATGTAATATACCGCGTTCCGTTATCGTCTATCTGTAGCCGCATTCCGTATGTAATATACCGCGTTCCGTATCGTCTTATACCTTTATACCGCGACGGACTCCGTTCTGTCAAATACCGCGCTGCGTTATTCCCGCCTCTGCGTACCGCATCTCGAGGCGAAGACTCGAGTCCCGATATTTTGTATACCGCGTCGCGTTGCACCGGCACTACCGGCCACTGTAATCTACCGCGTCCAGTTTGTAGGTAATACCGAATCCCGAGTATTGTATATTATAGTTTATTATAGTTTTGAATAAAGTGTATGTTACTGTCACATGGCAAATTGATTACTGTCTCTGGGCCTGTCATCGAACTCCCGATCCTGTAAACCAGTCCGCGTTCGATAAAGTCAGGCCGTTACAGTAGTACAAGTCATTTACTTTTCTGTATAATGCAAATTATAGAACTTATAACGTATGTTAATCAATGTTCTTTAACATGTGATTATTTTTTATTGAGTCAGTGAAAATTTTTCAATTTAGGATTATAAGATGCTTAGATTCTTAGAAACTATTCGTTTATTAGTTTATCAATTAGCTATATTACGCGAGTCAATGTTTATTTTCCGATATAGAAATCAAGTTTAAGTTTCGTTTCTTTTCCTTTCCGTTTCTTTGTGCGTGCGGTACGTTTACCCATAATGGTAGCAAGTGCGGTACCATTAATACGAGTTAAGATGAAACGCATTTATTTTGGTAATTCCGCGGCAAAAGCTAGGTATTCGGTGTACAAAGGTTCATTTTCTTTGAATATAAAACGAGACGGATTACGCGGACTCGAGTGTCGCGAGTGAGTGGCGAACTCGGTTAGGTCAACCGTACTTTAGTTTACAAGTCAATTAGGCTTAAAGGCCGGCCTACACGAAAAGCGGCGGAACAAACCCTACGCGGCGCGCAAAGTCGCGGACAATATAGGGTGTCTCAGAAACGATAAATTTGACTGGTCACCCGGATAGCGAAAATACAAACGGCCGATACGGGCGGACCGAGA
>NW_020217299.1:0-13621 GCF_003070985.1 Temnothorax curvispinosus | reverse complement strand
ATAATAGATTTGCGAATTGCGGATTGCGGAGTATTTGATAAGATTATATATCCAGCACAAATCTACCATGAAGTCATTGTAAAGATTACATTTACTCAAAACAATATTCTTGACTTTTGAGTCAAGATATTTGAAAACTATTTGTGATATAGTAATTAAGGCGTGATACTAGTTTGAGAATACAGGGCCCAATAGATGGCCCCCGTTTAGGTTGCCTGCAGTCATGGTTACGGCAGCGAGCGCGAACAGACGTGTATCGAAAGCGCGGAGCCGAATAAAGAGCGTTTCTAAACTATAACTGCCGTGCCTGTTGCTCGAGATCCTGACCCCAGTCTATTACGTATTAGTAAGAAAAAATTCTTTGTTTTAAGAAAACTTACTTATATGAAGTGAAATAAAATAAGTAAGTGCTTTTCTTGGCTGTAAAATAATTGATTATTTTTCTGTGAGTATATGCGTTACAATGTAACGGTTACGTAATTTTCAACCTTTGACACGTACTGCATGTGCACGATTTTATTTTTGGTTGTTATCGGGTAGTTGTGCTGATAAAACACTCTGAAGAATTCCGATATCGATATAGTGCATAATTCTGGATACTTTGCTCGACTTTGTATCACTTTGAATTCGTTTCGATTTTTCAGTGTATTTATCAAATATTCCATTAGTAATTCTTTTTAGATTTAAAAAAATTTGGCCATTTTGTCCATGAAAAAGCTCTACTCTTTCTTTTTATTATTTAATATAAAGAAAAACTAATCTATCGGATATATCTACTCTATCGCGCGTTTTATGATTTCGAATTTACTCTAACACTGATGAAGGCCGTATTCAAGGCCGAAACGTCTGTATTACTTATTGTTTATAATATAAAATTTGAGCACTAACACCTAGCTTGTTCACCAGTCTGTTATTGAAATATTGAATTAATTATAAGTTGTATCCAACAAATTATCAAAAATTGCTTCGCAGACCCCTGCTATGTGATACCAGAGGTCACTTCAGATGATCTGCAGCAAAAAATTATTGCGGTCAGCCCTTTCACAGGCTGGCCTTTTATACTAGCGCGTGATTTTTTTTATCACGAGAAAGTACTGGCGCATGGTAGCCGCGTCGCGTTCTAACGCTCGCGTCTTTAACGTCTATTAGATATCCACCAAAGCTCCATTAAACGTCTAATTAACGTCTATTACCATCAGAGCTCCATTAAATATCTATGGTTAATCTAGTATATATACTGTATATAACGTAATACTTCTAAAAATTGTATAAAAATAAATAATTTTAAATTATCTAAAAATTTAAATTTACTTATAAAACTTAATCAATATTGATCTGTTAGAAACATTATGTATATAAATCTACTATACATCCATAATAGATGTCTAATGGATGTCTATTATGGATTTGTAGATATTATCTATGATGGAAGAGAGTATGGATTTCTATTAGAGATCTATCTGCATTAATTTCATAGTTGAAGAGTATAAAGTATCAACAAGTTTAATAATTCATTCAAGTGTATCATCAACTGTGGAATTAATGCACGCTGTCCGTCACATCCTTCACTCGTATAACTACTATTTATATTTTGTTTACTTACGATAATTATGTGCAATTTTTGATAATAAACTTTCGTAAGTTAAGAAATGGAAAAACACGTTCTATCAAGCGAAATAATCATGTACATACTTCTGAATACAAAATAAAAACAAAACCAAATGAATGACGAAATAAAATCAATATTTTATATAAATAAAGTTAATAATTTCTCGCAAATTAAATTCAGCGAATTGAAATAAAACAAACTTAACCATTTAATTGTGTAGATTAAATCGACAAAAGAACCTCTAAAACTAAAATATTTCATAAAACACACACGCACGCACGCACACACAGGTAAATAAATTTAGAAATTTTTAGTTGGCGCTAAAATTGTTACAATATTGTTTAAAGAATTATAAGTACATTCAGGATAAAAGTATCTTCATTTTACAATTTTATTAAATAACGCACGCAACAGATATTTTTTTAAATAAGAGATGCAAAAATAACTAAATTTTTGAAAAAATTATTTGTTGCGGTTAAATACACATAAATGTTCTTATTATAAAACTTTGCACACATGTAGGAGGGAGGGGGGTAAAAAGATGAATTTAGAAATTTTTTGTTACTGCCAAAAAATGGTTCTAAAGGGTGAAATCGCCCTTTATATGTAGAGCGGCTTTTTGTTTTTCTCGATATATTTCGGAAAGTATTTAAGATATCAAAAAATGTTTCAAATAAAAGTTTTATGGTAAAAACATCTTTATTCAACCACATTAATAAAATTTCATTAAAAAAATTTTTTTTTTAATTTTTAATCAAAATTTTGTTTAAAAAATTATTTTAAAAAAATATTATTAATGTTGTCGAATAGAAAAGATTTTACTGTAAAACTTTTATAAGAAACATTTTTTTATATTTCAAATATTTTTCAAGATATATCGAGAAAAGCAAAAAACCGCTCTACTATGAGCAGTGGTTTCACCCCTTAAAACCGTTTTTGGGCAGCTACAAAAAATATCTAAATTTATCTTTTTACTCCCCCTACATGTGTGGAAAGTTATATTAAAATCAGAATTTTTCACTTTGCGAGGTTCTCTTGTCAGTTATGTGAGTATTTTATACTTAGGTAGGATATGTCATTTTGTATTTACCTGCTTATTTCGGTAACAAAGCTATCACATAATAATACAGATCCATAGTCTCACTTTTAATGTGAGTTTATTTAGATTCATTAGAGCACATGGTCTCGATTGTGGATGAAAACTCAGTTGAATCTCACTTGCCAGCATGCAAAAAGAACGTGCATTTAACTGAGTTATGACGTCACAAGTGAGAATTATCTGAGTTTTTATGTAAATGGAAAGCAACTATTATACACGAGAACAGTCATTAATAGCGATTGGTCATCCATCGCGACGCGCGGCGATTCCAAATGCCATTGTCTTTTCAGACGAGCAATTTCAATCGCGCCGACTAGTCGCTACGCTGGATAACGCGTCGATCCTCTCTCATCATGATCAAGGAGGAAATGGAGCTGCACGAGGTTCGTGCCAAGAGGATGGTGTGCCGTAGATTTTGGTACACCCTACCAGAACGCATATCCAGGACGGTGGAACATTTTTTTTATCGGTAAGTGCCTTGCTTCGGAATCTTCCCAGTCAACACACAGAGCATAAGTTATCATTACCCTAGTGAAAACATTTTTTATATTTTCTCAGAAATTTTGTAAGAGTTGACTGATAAAAAATTCTGAAAAAATAAATAAAATTTCTCAGATACTTCCCAGAAAATTGGGGATTTTCGGAATATTTCAGTATTTGTATGTATGAAAATTTCTGATAAATTGATAAACATACTTTTTCATATTTACTCAGATTTTTACAAAGATTGTATTGGCAGAGAAATTTAAAAGTATTTTATTATTATTTTGTCTGAGTTTTTCTGAAAAATGTTTCAATTCGTATAAAAGGATCTGAAAAATTCTGAGCACGCACTCTGAGAAAGTCTGAAAACTTTTATAGAAATTCGGATTTAATAACATGAAAAATTCTGAGACATTTTTCCTTCAGGGTACATTTATATAATTTTGCACTCAACAACGTGTGTTATATTACATTTAACATTGTAGTACATTTACATTGTTGAGTGAGAAATTATAATTAGATGTAATATGTAACTAATACTCTGGGTTTCAACGAGCTGACACCCCAGACAGCACGCATATCCAAAATCGGGACGTAAGACGTCTTTTAGACATCATACCACAAGGTGTCTTAAAGATGTGTCTTTAATGGCCATTTCTATCAATGTAGATTAACTTTAATCTTAGTTTAACTTACTTTTCATCTTTCTCTAATTCTTAGAACTAGGAAAAGATAAGAAGCAAAGAAGTTAAACAGAGATTAAAGTTAATCTTTGGTAGAAATGGACATAAGACGTTTTACGTGATACCAGCCTGATTTTGGACACGGTGCTGTCTGGATGCCGTGACGAACAGTCTAACAACGGTGCAACGCCGTCGTTCTTTGAGCAGGCTTGGAGTGCACATCGCCCAAAAGCCGTACAGGTGGATGCTCGGATGTCTCGTGGTGGTGCTAGTCTGTCTCTTAGGCCTGCTCCGTTTCCGTCAGGAAAAGAATCCCCTCAGGCTTTGGGTACCACCGGATTCTGACTTCGTGAGATCCACCGAATGGCTGATGTCGCACTACTCGGAGGCTCTGCGAATTGAAACGTTTATTCTAACTGGCGATAATCTCTTAGAACAGCAAACGCTTATTAAGGTAATTAAATTTAATACAATAGGTGATTTGTCTCAATTGACGATTATAAATTCTCATCCGATTGATTATAGCGAACTGTCAGTACTGCAGAGAATATTTTTTAATCATCTGTTGCAGTTAAATGAAATTACTAAACAAATGATGACTACTCGGACACCCGAGAACATTTCTTGGACAGATGTTTGTATGAGGTAAACATATAAAAAAATTCTTAGAAAATTAATTTTGTATTAAATATCTAACATGAGCCTTGCAAAAAAGTTGTACAAAAAATAGGAAAAATGATTAATTGTATGTACCAAGGTAATGTCTATTTACAGAGTTCCTGCTATTTCTGGTTCTCTGTACAGACAGAAGAGACAAAGTTCTCTATTGGAAGACAATTTTTTTGATGACGATCACACTTCTAATGTTAATCAAACATTTGAGCCGTCCATTCATGTTGATAGTAATACGTATTGCAGTATAATCGAGAGTTTGCCTATGAGTTGCCTTGTGTTTAGCATCTTGGATTTATGGGATTTTGATAGCGACAAAATTGAGAAAGATTCCACAGAAGAAATTATCACAAAGGTAAATACGGTAAAAGTGAGTCCCAGATTGGGCCACACCATGAATTTCAGTGAACTTCTGGGAGACGTAACTCTAGATGAGAGGGGTAGAATCATTGCTGCGGGAGCCATAAGAACTGATATGATGGTTCATGTTAGTTTTCTCAATGTAGACATGGATAAAATTGGAAATAACGCGGGGACTGCTGATTGGGTAAGGTGAGTTCATATCAAGGCCTAAGTCATGCTTTTTAATCATTGTTTTAATATATTGAATGAATGTCCTGTAATATCTTGAAGTTTATCATAAATTAAGCTTTATATTAGTGAAAGTAATTCGAGTAATTAGAAATTAGATTTAAAAAAGAAAAAAGGAAATAAAACTTTTTATTTGTATGCTTTTAATATGATTTAGGCCTTTCATTATCACAGCTTATCATACAATTGTACGAAGATAATTTTATCGTATAACGTATAATACTGAAATTATCAGAAGATCTTCATTTTTATTTTATCTCGGTATCTGTACATTACATATATTTCTATTCTAGTAATATTAAAAGTTTTCCTTGATTTATGAAATTGTTATTTTTATTATTAGTTAAAATATAATAATCTTTATTATATATATATATATATATATATTTGCAAATTACTCAGAATTTTATTTTAATCCATAATATTAAACCTCATTCATATAATGAACAAATAATAATTAACTTAGAATAAAAACCAGTTATCTATATCTAGGCAACAGAGGACGTATTGAAATGGGAATCAGCTTACCTAGAAAATGTAATAAATCTTTCGAACCAACTGCAAAGCGAGAGAAATATGAATGATTCCTTGAAGCTTTATTACGAAGCTGGTAGAAGTTTCGGAGATATTTCTGCAACATCCATATTTCAAGATATGGACAAATTGGTTATAGGAAGTGTATTAATGTTTTTATACGTCTTAACGATTTTGTCAAATCAGAATTGGGTAGAATGGCGGGTACGTATGACTATTATGAGAGTAACAATTTTTGAGTGATTTGGTACTTCTGTTTAGTGAAAGTTCTTCATCTTTTCGCAGTTTTGTCTCACTGGTACCGGTCTTTTGTGCGTGGGTGCTGCGTTTATATTTGCGGTGGGAATATGCTCTCTAATCGGAATTCCGTACGGTCCAGTGCACACGTCATTACCATTTATGCTCTTGGGTTTAGGGATAGACGATATTTTTGTACTTAATGCATCTTGGAAACAGATACATACCGATGAATCAAATTTAAATAAGCCACTAACAGAAAGAATTGGACTTGCATTGGGTCATGCCGGTTCTGCTATCAGTATTACTTCACTCACCGATGTCGTGGCATTTATCATCGGTGCTTCTACAGTATGTACAATAATCGTAATATATATATGAATGCATGATGTCAATCATTGTGGCCAATTCACAATTTTATATTATTTATTTTATTTTATTTATTTTTGTTTATATTTATTCGGATATTTATATTTACATTTTAAACGGAAACATTATATACATATGAGTATTCATGAAATGAATATTATTTTTAGTTAAGTAATCTAATTATTTTTTTCTCGTTATTGCAATGGTAATGCTTTTATCCTGAACAATAATTTATGAGATTTTTTTAAAAATATTTTTTTTATATATGAAATATTTACTATATCTTTTTCTGTTTATTTTTACACAAAAATAATACAATAATATATTATTGGTTTGAAATAAATTAGTTTCAAGTATCTAAAACAATTGCTAGATCATTTGATTTATGTTATGCATTTTTTGCTTTTAATACATAGAAATAATTACAATTACGAAAAGATACCATCATTATAATGATGTTTTCTTTTAGATATTACCTTCACTTCAATCATTTTGTATTTATGCTGCTGTGGGCGTATTTGTGACATTTTTATTACAAATCACATTTTTTACTGCCTGCTTTACCTTGGATGCTAGGAGAATAGAACGGAAAAGAAATGGGATGTTACCATGTATCGTGCATGAAAACTTTACGCCCAAGTCATTAGACATCAGCAATGCAATTTCCTGGAAATTTATAAACTTTTTGTATTCGAAGATAGTATTGACTACGCCTGGGAAAATTATTATAGTATTAATTACTCTTGTAACAATGTCTATAAGCATTACCGGTTTGCTTCGATTGCAACAATGGTTTGATCCAACATGGTTGTTACCGAAAGAATCGTATTTGAATGAATATATAGCTCTCCGATATCAAGCATTTCCTGATCAAGGATTTAATGCTTTTGTCCTTATGGGAGATGATATTGATTACTCCTCTGAATTTCCTAAGATAATATATATGACAGAACGCTTACAGAATGCGTCTTTTATACAAACCATAGAACCTTGGCCGATTGATTTTGCGAAATTCGTGTCAACGTATTATACCACAGGTATTTATCGTAATATTTATTTCGGTTTGTATTAAAAGTGGAGAAACAAAAATGTTAATGTATTTCTAAAGAAGATGTGTTTCTGAAATTTTGAATTAATTTATATTCAGAATTTATACTTAATTTAGAGAAGAATGGACTTCACACAGACATACAAAACTTTTAAGACAAACAGATCATTCGATTAATTAACTAAGTTTGTAAATTAATTGAATATTTTTCTTTTTTTTCGTTAGATTTAAGGACTACGAAGATCGCAGACGACGAATTCCACCACTATCTATCGAAATTTCTTTTTAGTCGAGGTGGTGGTAAATATCAGAGAAATTTCTTTTTTAACGAGAAGTTACGATGTGGTAGGGATGCCCCACGAATCATATCAGCAACCATTGACTTCAACTTTAGACAATTTAAGGGACCTGACGAATGGGTTCCAGCGATGGATAACAGTAAACTTTTAACGAACGAAGCGCAAATTCATGGATACGTAACGGTGTGGAGTAAAATGTTTGGACCTTGGACTGCCGACAAACTAATTGGTCAAGAAGTATCGCGAAACATCATCTTGGCATTAATCTGCGTTATGGGTACCACAACCTTCCTGATCGCTGAAGTGCAGACTTGTTGTTGGATCTTACTCTGTGTACTTCTCACGCTACTAAACGTTTGTGGCTATATGTATTTCTGGGGACTAACGATAGACGTAGTGTCCTGTATTGGTGAGTGTAGTTTTTTACTTTGACTTCGTGATTCATGATTTTTGTTAATCTGTTTATGCCAGAGATAAATATGTACATATACATCTTTTGCATTTATGTGTACGTACACAATGTGTACGTACACTAAGATAAAAGGATATTTATATTACAAGATCATGTGCAAAGTACGAATCCGAGAGCAAATTTTCATTCTTAATTCTCATTTCATTCTTCGTGAGGCTAAAAAATTAAATATCTTTCCATTATAATATTATTAAACTGTACATAATTCATATATATACATATACACACGAGTTCTTGTTACATTAAAGCGAGTTCTCTTATAACATTATTTAAACAATGGAAGAAACAAACTTCTTTCATTGCTAATCAAACAATTTCGTCCCGATTCAATAAGGATTCTTCACAGGTCTCGAGCTGGCTGTTGGTTTAAGTGTGGATTACGCGGCACACGTCGCACACGCTTTCCTGAATGCTGAGTCGCGAGAAGATGACGATAATGCTCGCAGGACCCGAACATTAACCGCAGTTAGGCACATCGGCGCAGCGGTCGCATATGGAGCGGGTTCAACATTTCTCGCCGTCTCGCTTCTGGCCTTTTCGACGTCCTACGTGTTCGTCGCTTTCTTCCGGATATTCTCTTTAGTAATTATGTTCGGGCTCTGGCACGGGCTGATTCTGTTGCCAGTCATATTGAGCACTATTGGGCCGCAGAGTTTACGTGTGATACAACAACCGCAACCGATGTCCGAGAAGGCCATTGCTGCGGCTGATGATGAAGATTGAAACGGAAATATGGACAATTGTTCAGGCAGTCATGTTTCTTTATCAATAATATTTATTTTTGGTTCAATAAACATACAAAATTATTACACTATTCGTACTATTAATCACACATATACAAAAATAATATTAATAATAATAATGATAATAATAATAATACGTCTGATAACTTAAAAACGGCATTATTTATAGATTTGTATATATATGTATATATAATATATTAAGATTAAAAAATTAAGAAATATTTAAAAAACAAGTACAAAATAATGTAGCAAGGTTGATATAGATTTATTATCAATTATCATCGATCGGAAAGGAACATGACTATTATAAACGTAACGTAATCATGTTTTGCAGGATGCGTTTATTCTTTATGTATAATTATAATTAATATTTATGACATAAAAATGAGCGGCGAGGGAGCGACCTCGAGATTGATTGTCAAGCTCCCTCTGCTGCCTCTCAGTCTTGCACAATCCATCTAACATTTGTTCAGCCATTCGTTCCTGCAACCCCGTCTCCTTTGTTTTTTTTTCACAAATTGTTCCTTTCGTCTCTTGTGGCCTCAATCCGACGGATTTCCGATTGACGGCGACAAGAGGAAAGGGGGGTGCACAATTTGAACAAGACGCATAGAAAGGCGGGGAATATAATAGACACCCAGCTATTCGTACTCATTCGCACGCTAGCGTACATCGGAAACACTCTCGGAGACGCGCACGTTGTCTCCACATCCAAGCATCCGATACGACGGTAGTTAGACTGCCGGGGGGCAGCAAAGCCACGCATGAACGATACGATGATTAAGTTATTACAAATCGGGATTCGTATATTCCGTAATTGATGAGGCATGTTTGCGCCGATATAAAGTGTATATATGTACACATATACACACATACGACATACCATCCATCCCATATCTTTTAATTATTTCATCGTTACCAGTAAATATCATTATCTCTTAAAATTCATCTCGTTTGAATTTCTGTTTCTTTTGATACGCAGAGTACGCAGATGTCGAAAAGAAAAGAAAATCGTTAAAATTTCAATCAATCTTGAATAATGTTTACCGGAAAACTATTTATAAGATAATAATAATCAAATCTTCGCAACTATTACTGTTAATAATATAGTTATATGCATGTATATATAAAGAATGTATTGACTCACCAGTTAATGTATTATCGTCTTATTACGCTGTTATGTGTAGCTAAACGGAATCTAATGCTACATATTATTTAACCAAATATTTTCTTAAAAGAGAACATTATTTTAAGTAGGTATCTTATATCATGTGTCATTTTTATATATTATGCACTTTTTTTACTCAAACAAATACAAAATCACAATTACATACGTTAATTAGCGTTGTAACAGTCGTTTGATGTTCGACACTTCTGACTTTCCGGACACAATCCAATATACTTACGCGATTCGTAAACAACTCTGTCGATTGACAACTAATTACTGTCGAATATGTTGATTGCAAAAGCTGTTCAACAATACATCGGCATTTTTAATACACAGGTATAGTCACTATAATGTATTACCAAAGAAATTAATTAAAAGAAAATTGCGATTTTAAAGTAATCATTTTCCTTCAAAATTTGTAAACAGCGAAACTTTAATGTGGTAAAATTTTAATGAGCTTTTGAATTATCATCCCGAGACAATTCGGACTCTGATGTATATCTAGATTGAAATGCAAATTAAATCGATTTCATAAAAATTTCTAATTAAATTTTGTTACAATCTCAAAATATCTTTTCCTCCAATACAATATTTCATAATATACAACATACGTAACGAAATATTAAAAGAGTAATGAGAGAGAGAGAGAGAGTTTGTGCATGAAATTAATGCTTTCAAGCGTGCATAGCAAATTAAATCTCATTCTTTCGTTGTAAAACTCTCAATAAAGTGACAAATGGGACTTTTGTTCCAGATAAATTTTTACCGCCAGTTTTTTCAAGCTTGTTCAACGATCTTTTTCTTTCTTATTAAATGATAGTTATAGAAATGTGTAAAAGTATGAACAAATAAATCTAGTTTTATTTTTCAGTTTACTCGAAAAATTTTATTTTTTATACGAATCAGTTGAAATTAATGTTCCAATTTAATCGACTTGTTTGCGATTTGACTGATTGCTCAGGTAATTCACAGCGAGGAATACCAGGCTTTGCACTAGCCAGTATATTGTATACACTAGTGTATATGCAGCTGTTACGAATGTCTGTTTCTTGAAAACTTTTCTTATACGTAACATTATATTGCATTCTGACTTACATTATATGCACAATTGCTGCAGCAAGATATTATATTTCTATCATAAATCAGCTGATCTAGTCAAAAGAGCAAAAATGAAAAAAAATGGTGATATCGATATATTGTGTGCTATATATATGTATAAAAAATCTTTGCAGAAAAATAAATGCATCTAATGAGACATTTGATTTATTTACTCTGTACTATACCCAATTGATTCAAACGTTTATTTTAAAATAAGAAAATCTTTAAAAAATTAGTTGAATCACAAATACAGTGCGTATAAATAATATGAAACTTTCGACACAACAATTTTTAATTGAATAATGTAAAGGATTTAAATATCAATCACGTCTTCTCTTCTAATCCAGTGGAAAGCACAACCTTAGATATCTTGCTTTTATGCAACTTTTAGAGTAAGGAATAATTTTTAACAATAATCGATTGCTATAAATAATATCTGTTGTATTCACTTTAATAATGTCAACGCTTTTGTGGAATTTATTTGAAATTATCACATAATTATTGATGCTTAATAATAAATTCAAAGAAAAAAACTTGATGGAGAATATGATACCGACTTTCAAGGTACTAAGAATGCACAGAATTGTACACTGAGAAAAGAAAGCTGCTGCTTCAATTAAAATGATATCACGGGGTGCCTCAGTAATTAAATTATTGTTTTAATAATCCAGATATTGAGTCTAATAATAGAATTAAATAAACTGCACTTATGTTTTTGGAACACCGTGATAGCACTTTAATTGAAGCTTTTTTTTCTCAGTGTATCGATTCCATTTCAATATTATAGTCCCACTAGACCATAATAGAAAAATTATTGTGCATCAATGTCTTTCAAATTCTATTTTGCAGCGGGAAAGATTTAATGATTTAATCAAAACAGTGGTATGGATAAGGATCCGGATTAAGAGGAAGACCTGAGACTACGAGAGACGCACGGGAAACTTCGATATAGAGCTGTAGTCTCTTCTCTAAAGAGGAGAGGAAAACTTCGTAATTGATCTTTGATTCGGGAACGACACGATGACTATCTGCTAGATATTCGATGAACAAATCAATTGGTTGAAATCTAATAGCGAATTCGGGCGCTTGCACTAGTGCACACTGAGTGCGCACTAAGACTTGCTTATAATCTAATTCTTATATTTAAAGTCGCTTAAATACACATTTAAAAACTTTTTAGCCAATAAAACAATCTGTAATATCTATATGGATGCTGTACAAATCATTTTAACCCTTAGTGCGCACTCAGTGTGCACTAGTGCAAGCGTCCGAATTCGCTATAAGCAAGGAAGATGTACAAGCCGGAAAATAGACTTTCAGTGATGTATAATATTCTTGCGAAAGAACATGCAAAGTCATAAAAATCTATAATGCGCAGATGACTCCGCGGTCAAATAGCCAATACGAGATAATGATGGATTAGCCAATTGAAACCAAGAATCTTTGCATATCATTTGCAAGCCATTATATATTCGCTTATTAACAATGTCTGATTGCATAACAAGTGAAATAGACGTGAATAAGTGAATAAATTGGTGAGCTGAATAAATTTGTTTAGTATTTTTTTTATTATAGATCTCGAATTCCAACTAACTACTGAATAGAGAATTTGTCTCAATGTTTCATTTAACGAACTGTTTTATGTTATATTTGATATATCGTAGAGTCTCCAATGGCAGGTGGAGAGTCATTCGATGAGAGAGAGAAAGAGAGGGAGAGAAATATTACGACTTTACGTAACCTCTTTCACTTATATATACTTGTGACGGTGACGTATGTATGTACATTAGCGTGACAACAGTGAGGGCCGCGCGAGAATGGCCCACGTGTTTTACACGTTGCTCGTGTGTCTCTCGACGTGAGCCTAGATCGCACCGGCGTGGCTAGTGCTCAGTCCTCTCTAGTCAGCACAAGTCGCGTATCAATAAAGTGCGTATTATATACTACAATACTGATATTAATTTTATTGTATTTCAATCAATGTTACTTTGTGATTTGGTGAACACTTACAAATGATCTTATGATAAACTTTTGGTTACTGTAGTAAACGTAACATTCGTCATAATTCCGCGTAAATTATTACACTCGTTATCGAGATCTCAACATCTCGGGTACTCGCAACCCGTCGCGTCGCGTAAAAGAGTCACGGTCGGTCTCGCTCCGCGTGTACTTGACGCGAGACACTACCGTGTCTCTTGATTATTGAAGAACTATTAAAACAATTTACGTTAAAAATTGCACTGATATCTAACTACTAATATCGAGATCTAATCTATATATTAAATTGAATCTTATGAAGAATTTTAAAAACATCTTTTATTTCCTACACATATAAAAATAATCATTCTACAGCTAAGAAAAGCTCTTTTTTATTTTATTTTATTTTTCTTAAATAAGTTTTCTTACAACCAAGAATATTTTCTTACCAATAGTTTTCAAATATCTTGACACAAGTCTTTGAAAACCAGAATATATTTGTGGGATTATTTTCCGCGCCCGGTCGATAATCGATAATC